>NC_053496.1:6382412-6675190 GCF_905171775.1 Rana temporaria
ATAATAATAATAATAATAATAGGGTAATGGCTTTCCTGACAAGAGTAATAGCAAAGCCGGCTATAGATGGTGGATGGGGGAAAATAATAAAATAAAATCATAATAATTTCATAAAATAAATAGTTGAGGTGATTAAAAAAAATAAAAAGTTAAAAAGATAAAAAAAAAAAGTAAATTAATAATAATATTGTAACGGCTTTCCTGACAAGAATAATAGTAAAGCTAGTTATAGAAGATGGATGGGGGGGGGGGGGGGGGGTAATAAATAAAAATAAAACAAAAATAGTAAAATGATAGTAATAAAATAAAATAAATAGTAATTACATATTATTAATAATAATAATAATAATAATAATAATAAGGTAAGGCTTTCCTGCCAAGAGTAATAGCAAAGCCGGCTATAGATGGTGGATGGGGGAAAATAAAAATAATAAAAGAAAATCATAATAATTTCATAAAATAAATAGTTGAGGTGATTAAAAAAATTAAACAGTTAAAAAGACAAAAAAAAAGTAAATTAATAATAATATTGTAACGGCTTTCCTGACAAGAATAATAGTAAAGCTAGTTATAGAAGGTAGATTGGGGGGGGGAGGGGGGGAATAATAAATAAAAATAAAAATAAAACAAAAATAGTAAAATGATAGTAATAAAATAAAATAAATAGTAATTACATATTAATAATAATAATAATAATAATAATAATAATAATAAAAAGGTAACGGCCAAGAGTAATAGTAAAGCTGGCTATAGATGGTGGATGGGGTAAAACAAAAATAATACAATCAAAAATAATGTAATAAAATAATAATAAAAAAAAATAATAATAATTATAATAAATATAAAAAAAAGTAATGGCTTTCCTGCCAAGAGTAATAGCAAAGCTGGCTATAGATGGTGGATTTGGGGGGGGGGGGGGGGGGGGGGGGGGGGGAATAATAAATAAAAATAAAACAAAAATAGTAAAATGATAGTAATAAAATAAAATAAATAGTAATTACATATTAATAATAATAATAATATTAATAATAATAATAATAATAATAATAATAATAATAATAATAATAATAATAATAAAAAGGTAATGGCTTTCCTGCCAAGAGTAAGAGTAAAGCCGGCTATAGATGGTGGATGGGGGGGGGGGGGGGGAATAAAAATAATAAAATACAAATAAATAATAAAATGATAATAATAGAATAAAATAAATAATAATAACACTTAAAAAAATAATAATAATGAAACAAAAAATGTTATGGCTTTAGTACATTGTAGGTAAAACTGGGCATTCAAGGCGGGTAGGGAAAATAAAGGTGATAAAATGATAATGGAATAAAATAAATAATTAATATAAATAATAATACATAATAAATAATAATAATAATTATAATAATAATAATAATAATAATAGAAATATTGATAATATTAATTACATAATAAAATAATAATAATAAAAAAAAAAGTAATAATGAAAATAAAAATGGCTTTCCTGCCAAGAGTACCTTGTAGGTAAATCTGGTCCTTCGAGGTGGATGTGGGACTCGCCCCTGACATTGGGAAGAATCCCCCGCTATCAGACGAAACCCCGCAGCAATGATTGGCCGTATAGGAGGTGATCGACAGATCGATTTCTGTACAACCACAATGCCCATACCATCGAAATGTGGCCGGTCCCTGCTGATTTTTCTTTTTTTTTTTTTTCCAAAGCAGAAATAGTTACGTAGTTAATCAGGTTGAATAAAAGACACAAATCCATCCAGTGCAACCAAAAAATAAATGAAAAAAAATCGTACAATCCCATATACCCAATTCTATATCCACAATAAAATACTTTATTCACAATCTCAAAAAAATCCCATTCTCCCTTCCCCCCAACCCTGCTGAATTTCGATCGATGTAAGAGCAGCTTAAAGTATGCTCCAAAAAAAAAAAAAAAGCCAACACAGAATGAACAAGCTGCATGCAAGCTAATCCCCCTCCACACACAGTTGGCTGTCCTGTGTATCACTTGTCTTCCTCTATAGACGGTATAATTGGAGCTTCCAATCCATCTCCTCTGTATGAAGGTGTTACAATCAGCGGCGGTGCGCCCATAAAGGGTGCAGGAGCTCCGCCCCCCCCCCCTCCTGCACCGCTTTAATCACCATAGATAGACAGATTCATACATTGCATGAATCTATCAATGTTCACGGCTGACGCCTCCTATTCAGGTGTCCCGCCCCTTTTCGGGCACCTGAATTACAATGCCGGGGGATGTTTTTTGGAAGCGCCTGATTAGAGCCATTGGCTCTGATAGGCGCCCAAAAATGTGAGCAGCTGGCGCAACGCTGTGCGTTCGCTTCTCACTCAGCTGTGTGTTAGCAAAACAAAGGAATTCGCTTTCCTAACATTGAACCCCCTTTCAGCCAATCAGGTGCGCCGGGTCTGTGTTAACTGTCACCTGATTGGCTGAAATGACAAGTGCTGTGATTGGCGTCCAATCATAGCAGAGAAGGAGCGGGCGGGAGAAGACATCGGGTCAGGGAAGAAATGGAGGACACCCGACACTGCTCGCCACCTGCTGCCATCACCCACTGCCCACGTGAGACAAGGTAAGTGCCGGGCAGACGTAGGGGCACAGTGGCAGCATTTGGGGCACAGTGGCAATGTTTGATAAACAAAGTGGCAGCATTTGGGGCACATTGGCAACATTTGATGGGCAAAGTGGCAGAATTTGGGGCACATTGGCAACATTTGATGGGCAAAGTGGCAGCATTTGGGGCACAGTGCCAACGTTTAATTGGCAAAGTGACAGCATTTGGGGCACAGTGCCAACGTTTAATGGGCAAAGTGACAGCATTTGGGGCACAGTGGCAGCGTTTGGGCAAAGTGACAGCATTTGGGGCACAGTGGCAGCATTTGGGGCACAGTGCCAACGTTTAATGGGCAAAGTGACAGCATTTGGGGCACAGTGGCAGCGCTTGGGCAAAGTGACAGCATTTGGGGCACAGTGGCAGAATTTGGGGCACATTGCCAACATTTAATGGGCAAAGTGGCAGCATTTGGGGCACAGTGCCAACGTTTAATGGGCAAAGTGACAGCATTTGGGGCAGTGCCAACGTTTAATGGGCAAAGTGACAGCATTTGGGGTACAGTGGCAGCGTTTGGACAAAGTGACAGCAGTTGGGGCACAGTGGCAGTGTTTGGGCACAGTGGCAGCATTTGGGGCACATTGCCAACGTTTAATGGTCAAAGTGACAGCACTTGAGGCACAGTGCCAACATTTGATGGGCAAAGTGGCAGCATTTGGTGCACAGTGGCTGCATTTGATGGGCAAAGTGGCAGTGTTTGGGCACATTGGCAGCATTTGGGGCTCAGTGACAACATTTGGGGCTCAGTGACAACATTTGGGGCACAGTGGCAGCATTTGGGGCACAGTAACAACATTTGGGGCACAGTGGCTGCGTTTGGGGCACAGTGACAACATTTGGGGCACAGTGAGGCTGCAATTGATGGGTGTTTTTTTTCCCAGAACTTGCGCTACCCCCCCCCCCCCCAAAAAAAAAAATTGGAGCACCAGCAGCCACTGGTTACAATGTAACATTGCTCGGGATAAATGGAATCTTCGCCCCGTCGCCCCCCCAGGGGTGGAAATCCCTCCAATAAGACACATTTGTAACCGAAGGCCATCTACTAATTCTATTTCTATTTGCCCCGTCGCCCCCCTTTAATCCTCTGGGATCCCTCCCTGTGATTTCCTCCCACAGAAGAAACCCCCCCCCCGGGGCAGAAATCCTCCTCCCTCCACCAAAGACAAATACAATATTTTTCATCAGGATGGAAAGAAACGTCGATATTTCCTGCCTGGACTTTAGAAGAACCGGATTTAATTAAAAATCAGAGTACCGCGGGAGCGGGAGACAGGACCGGACCCGGCGGGAAAAATCCCGAGCGCTCACCCATTTCCGAATTCCAAACCGTGAGACGCAATCTGCCTGTCCGCGTCGCCCATTATGATTGGCGGGGGGTCGTTTGTGACATAAATACACAGAGAAATATTTCGTATAAAAATGATTTGTTTACAAAATTTAGATTACATAATGGGGTAGATTCAGGAACGAATTAATCGATCACGGTGTAATTAGGGGCCCCGGGGAATATCCAAGTTACGCTCCGGGGTTCGAAAGTCATAATAAATTCTGATTGGCCGCATTCATTTATTAGCCGGGGATTTCCAGCTCTCTTCAGAGGCTACAATTACCCTCTACAGCCTTTTATTTTTATATAATAACGGGGCAGATCACGTCCCTCACGGCGAGGGGGGGAGGGGCACCTTTTTATAGCAAAGGGGGCAGAATTGTGAAAAGCAACAGCGGCCCATGCGCCCCCCCCCGGGGGCTTTAAGGGTCCTGAAATGACCCCGCTTCAGCTCTGGATTTACACTATATTGTCAAAAGTTTTGGGACGCCTGCCTTTACATGAACTTTAATGGCATCCCAGACTTAGTCCGTAGGGTTCAATGTACAGTCCCCCCCCCCCCCCCCCCCCCCAGAACACTGCGGAGGGATACATTCGTCCTTCATATCTGTTGGGCAGTCAAGGTGAGCCGACACTTTAATTCTGATGATGAGGTCAGATATGAGCATGGGCGTAGCATAAGGGGGTTGCAGGGGTCTCGCCGGCGAGCGATTTGTCGGGTGAATGGCTGGTTTTCGCACTTATATCATCCCAATACTATGCTTGGAATGTATTTCTATTATTACATTCTAATAATAGACCCCCCCTTCCCTAAGTACAGACCCCCCTCCCTCAGTATAGACTCCCCTCCCTCAGTATGGACCCCCCCCCCTACTAACTATAGACCCCCCTTACTTGGTATAGCCCCTTCTCCCCTCAGTACGAAACCCTCTACTAACAATAGACCCCCTTCCCTCAGTATAGACCCTCCTCCCTCAGTATAGACCCCCCTCCCTCAGTCCGGCCCCCTCTCCACTAAGTATAGACCCCCTTCCCTCAGTCCGGCCCCCTCTCCACTAAGTATAGACCCCACTCCCTCAGTACGGACCCCCTCTCCACTAAGTATAGACCCCCATTCCTCAGTACGGACCCTCTCAGCTAAGTATAGGCCCCCCTCCCTCAGTACGGACCCCCTCTCCACTAAGTATAGACCCCGCTCCCTCAGTACGGACCCCCTCTCCACTAAGTATAGACCCCCTCCCTCAGTACGGACCCCCCCCTCCACTAAGTATAGACCCCCTCTCCACTAAGTATAGACCCCCCTTCCTCAGTACGGACCCCCTCTCCACTAAGTTTAGGCCCCCCTCCCTCAGTATGGACCCCCTCTCCACTAAGTATAGGCCCCCCTCCCTCAGTACGGACCCCCTCTCCACTAAGTATAGACCCCCTCCCTCAGTACAGACCCCCTCTCCACTAAGTATAGACCCCCCTCCCTCAGTACGGACCCCTACTCCATCAGTATAGACCCGCCACAGTACAGACCCCCCCACAGTACAGACCCCCCCACAGTACAGACCCCCCCACAGTACAGACCCCTCCACAGTACAGACCCCTCACAGTACAGACCCCCCACAGTACAGGCCACACCTCAGTACAGACCTCCCCACAGTACAGACCCCCTCAGTACAGACCTCCCCACAGTACAGACCTCCCCACAGTACAGACCCCCCTCAGTACAGACCCCCCCTCAGTACAGACCCCCCCACAGTACAGACCCCCCCACAGTACAGACCTCCCACACAGTACAGCTTAGAACAGACCTCAGATCAGCGCCAGGATTCATGAATGCACAACCGGTGTCCCTCTGCCATCTCCTGTATACTGCCGAGGAGGGCGAGGCGGCTATGGTCTGCTCTGCGGTACAAGGCAGGTAGATATCCAGGGGCAGAGCCGCGGAGATCGTAACCCTGAATGCAGTCTTTGGGGCTGACCCCCGCTGACAGCCTTCGTTTGGCATGGTGGACCGTGGAGAGCGTTAGGCGCGGAGGAGGATAAAGTTAACAAACTCCTCCTCCGCTTTGCATGCTTGGCAGAGTTGCGGCTGTGAGGTCACTGGTTGGCAGATGCCAGGCGGCTCGAGCAACCAGTGCCCAGAGTCTCAGGTGGAGCTGGAGGCAGAGAGAGCGCCAGCGCTACTGCAGGATTTGCTCGCTCTGTCAATTCCATTCCGGGACACTGTATTGTCCCGGAATGAAGGTGCCCGGGACCCGGGACAGACCTGCTAATTACAGGAATGTCTCGGGCAATCCGGGACACGTGGGCACCCAAGTCCAGGGTCCAGGTCAACTTTTGCATCGGGGGCCACAAGCTTCAAGCTACGCCTTTGGATATGAGAATCCACTGCTTTGTGCATAGAGTACAGTCTGGGTTCAACACCTACAACGCAGAATACAAGCATGTGTTCAATAGATATAAGCTGAAGAAATCTCCGGTACCCCGCTGTCACGGGGGCCACAGATGGAAGAACACTTTGGTTCTGTTCCATTCGATCCGCTTAACAAACTGTCCGGTGTTATATAAATAAATGGCGTTTGTTGAAGATCTGCAGATGCGTTGCTTTGGCAAGCGCTGAAACCACACGTAATGCTTGGAACCTTCTACCGAAAAACAGAGAGTATGGAGAGCACAGAGAGTAAGGAGAGCATAGAGAGTATGGAGAGCATGGAGAGTATAAAGAGCATTGGGGAGTATGGAGAGCATGGAGAGTATAGAGATCATTGGGGAGTATTGAGAGTATGGAGAGCATGGAGAGCACAGGGAGCATGGAGAGCATGGAGAGCATGGGGAGTCTAGAGAGCACAGAGAGCATTGGGGAGTATGGAGAGCACAGAGAGCACCGAGAGCATGGAGAGTATGGAGAGCACATAGAGCATGGAGAGTATGGAGAGCACATAGAGCATGGAGAGTATGGAGAGCACATAGAGCATGGAGAGTATGGAGAGTATTGAGAGCAGGGCTTTTTTTCAGGGGGAACTTGGGGGAACTCAGTTCCACCACCTCTGGCTCAGACCCTTTGGTGTCTGCTCACCACAATCACTTGTAAACACAGAAGTCTGGTTTCTGTGTTTACAAGTGACAGCTCTGCACCCTGTGTGTAACCCCTTAAACTCTACACTCTGTATGTAATGCAATCCTGGTATTTAATGCCCCTTTAAGACCCTTCTACTGTTTGTGAAATTTGAATGGGGTCGTGGTTGAGTTCCTGCACCTATTTTTCGAGAAAAAAAGCGCTGATTGAGAGCATGGAGAACATGGAGAGTATGGAGAACATGGAGAGTATTGAGAGCATGGAGAGCATGGAGAGTATGGAGAGCACAGAGAGTATGGAGAGCACAGAGAGCATGGAGAACATGGAGAGTATGGAGAGCATGGAGAGTATGGAGAGCATGGAGAGTATGGAGAGCATGGAGAGCATGGAGAACATGGAGAGTATGGAGAGTATGGAGAGTATGGAGAACATGGAGAGCATGGAGAACATGGAGAGTATGGAGAACATGGAGAGTATGGAGAGTATGGAGAGCATGGAGAGTATGGAGAGCATGGAGAGTATTGGGGAGCATGGAGAGTATGGAGAGCATGGAGAGTATGGAGAACATGGAGAGCATGGAGAGTATGGAGAGCATGGAGAGTATGGAGAGTATAGAGAGCACAGAGAGTATGGAGAGCATGGAGAGCATGGAGAGTATGGAGAGCACAGAGTACATGGAGAGCACAGAGAGTATGGAGAGCACAGAGAGTATGGAGAGCACAGAGAGTATGGAGAGCATGGAGAGTATTGGGGAGCATGGAGAGTATGGAGAGTATGGAGAGCACAGAGAGTATGGAGAGCACAGAGAGCATGGAGAACATGGAGAGTATGGAGAACATGGAGAGTATGGAGAGCATGGAGAGTATGGAGAGCATGGAGAACATGGAGATTATGGAGAGAATGGAGAGTATGGAGAACATGGAGAGCATGGAGAACATGGAGAGTATGGAGAACATGGAGAGTATGGAGAGTATGGAGAGCATGGAGAGTATGGAGAGCATGGAGAGTATTGGGGAGCATGGAGAGTATGGAGAGTATGGAGAGCACAGAGAGCATGGAGAGTATTGGGGAGCATGGAGAGTATGGAGAGCACAGAGAGTATGGAGAGCATGTATGGAGAGTATTGGGGAGCATGGAGAGCATGGAGAGTATGGAGAGCATGGAGAGTATTGGGGAGCATGGAGAGCATGGAGAGTATGGAGAGTATGGAGAGTTTTGGGGAGCATGGAAACGCACATGATCAATCGGCCCTGTGTGGTGTGAACCAGAGCCTAAAGGCGAATCCATCCATTTTCCACATGCGCCAAAATGCTGCATCACCAATCAAAATGAATGGGCTGCCGGACACGTGACACATGGGAAAAAATGTGGCAAATCGCACGCCCTTGGTGGTGTGAACGCCTGGAGCCTGACCTCTCCTCTATTCTATAGAACTATCCTTCTTTTTCAGTAGAGTTCCTCTTTAAAGTATCCTCAAGAATACGGCAGGAATGCCGCCGATCGCGCCGATCGCCCTTTGTAGTTTTTTTTTTCTTCCAACTTCTGGAAGGAAGCCTGACAGTTTCTGGTGATTTGCCTTCCTATGGATAATCCCATAAATATTCAGAGCGGGTTAAACGCGTATCGCGCACTACGAACCCCCCGCCCCCACCCTCCGACTCGTTTCACATTCCGCTCTTTGTCTCGGACGGGAAGGCGGAATGCCACTTACCCAAACTGACAGCTTAATGGACTTGCGGCCTATCAACTTACCAGAGTCTATTACACACTCTACTTCAAATAAGATTTTCGCAGGCCTAATCCGCGGCGCACTGTCGCTTTAAATCCCGCCGCGCGTCAAGTAATATACTATTAAAGGTACTTAGCGAAAGGATTTCTCCATTTATTGCTCCCCGGCCGCCTTCAGGAAAGTTACTTTGTATATGACGTCGGGTGATGGAAGTGTAACGTTTGATACATTGTGACATTAAATAAGTCTTGGGTCACATCTATGCGGCTCAAGCGGTTTTCAGGTGCGTTTCGTTGAGCGTTTTGCGTTTTTAAACCTACATTTTTGATGCATTTTTACATGCAGTTTTTTTTGCATATTGGATATAACTGGTTGCTGAAGAGTGGGCGGGGAAGCCCGCCGCCACATCCCTAACAACCTATGAGTCATCAGCTGTCAGCGGGCTTCCCCACCGACAGCTGAATGTAAAAAAAAAGAATTGCTGGCAAAAAAATAAATAAAGAAAAACGGCGTGGGGCCCCCCCCCCCCAAGTCCATGGGGTTTCCACCAACCCAGCATGCACCAGTCGGTGACATCACAAGTTGTTGGGGCCACCAGGTGACGTCACCAGCATCACAGAGGGCGGGGACACCAAGTGACGTCACCAGGTGGTCCCGCCCTTTACCTATTTAAGAATTGTCAAAGGAGCGGGCAGTCGGCAGGCTAGCCTTCGGCGACTGCGGAGCTTCTTTTTCTTTTTTTTTCGGGTCCAGTGGTGAAGCGGGTGGCGTGATTGACGATCTACCTCGGGGAAGTTTGTTTTGTTTTATTTAATAAAGGAATTGTCAAAATTTGTGTTTGTGTTTTTTTTTCTTATTGACACTTTTTTGGGTGAATGAGTAGGGATACAATGTACCCCATAGTCATCGGCATGGTAGGATGGGATCTAGGGACCCTTTGTTAAAGCCACCAGAGACCCCACACAGTGACCAGAGACCCCACATAGCCATCAGAGACCCCGCATAGCCAATAGAGACCCCACATAACCACCAGAGATCCCACACAGTGACCAGAGATCCCACACAGTGACCAGAGACCCCACATAGCCACCAGAGACCCCACATAGCCAACAGAGACCCCACATAGCCACCAGAGACCCCCCATAGCCAACAGAGACCCCACATAACCACCAGAGATCCCACACAGTGACCAGAGACCCTGCATAGCCACCAGAGACCCCACATAGCCAACAGAGACCCCACATAACCACCAGAGATCCCACACAGTGACCAGAGACCCAACATAGCCACCAGAGACCCCACATAGCCACCAGAGATCCCACACAGTGACCAGAGACCCAACATAGCCACCAGAGACCCCGCATAGCCAACAGAGACCCCACATAACCACCAGAGATCCCACACAGTGACCAGAGACCCTGCATAGCCAACAAAGACCCCACATAGCCACCAGAGATCCCACACAGTGACCAGAGACCCAACATAGCCACCAGAGATCCCACACAGTAACCAGAGACCCCGCATAGCCATCAGAGATCCCGCATAGCCAACAGAGACCCCAAATAACCACCAGAGATCCCACACAGTGACCAGAGACCCCACATAGCCACCAGAGACCCCACATAGCCACCAGAGATCTCACACAGTAACCAGAGACCCTTCATAGCCATCAGAGATCCCACACAGTAACCAGAGACCCCGCATAGCCATCAGAGATCCCACACAGTAACCAGAGACCCCATATAGCCACCAGAGACCCCACATAGCCACCAGAGATCTCACACAGTAACCAGAGACCCTGCATAGCCATCAGAGATCCCACACAGTAACCAGAGACCCCGCATAGCCATCAGAGATCCCACACAGTAACCAGAGACCCTGCATAGCCATCAGAGATCCTGCATTGCCAACAGAGACCCCACACAGAGACCAGAGACCCCGCATAGCCGCCAGAGACCCCGCATAGCCAACAGAGATTCCGCATAGCCAACAGAGACCCCACATAGCCACCAGAGATCCCACACAGTGACCAGAGAACCCACATAGCCACCAGAGACCCCACATAAAAAAAAACAGGAAAAAAACAGCGTCCATGGGGTTTCCACCAACCCAGCATGCACCGGTCGGTGACATCACAAGGGGTTGGGGCCACCAGGTGACGTCACCAGCCTCACAGGGGGGCGGGGCCACCAAATGACGTCACCAGGTGGTCCCGCCCTTGACCTATTTAAGAACTGTCAAAGGAGCGGTCAGTCGGCAGGTTAGCCTTTGGCGACTGCGGAGCTTCTTTTTCTTTTTTTTTTCGGGTCCAGTGGTGAAGCAGGTGGCGTGATTGAAGATCTACCTCGGGGAAATTTGTTTTGTTTTATTTAATAAAGGAATTGTCAAAAACTGTGTTTGTGTTTTTTGGAATTGTTACCCATCTCAAGCACATCATGGTCTAGCCCTGAAGAAGGGGGCTTTGTGAGCCCCTGAAACGCGTCGCCTTTATTTTATATAATCAGGTTTCCTGCACTTGAGTTGTGGTGCCTTCATGCTTTTACATAGATTTTCAGACTACTCTGGGGGATGCCCGGATGATGGTGCAGCCTCCAAGGACTCCAATCACTAACCATCTCATGCACAATGGGGTCTAGTGCCCAACCAAATAAAATAAATTGAATACCAATATATAAAAAAATAAATGAATATAAAATACTAAAATAAATAAATAAAATACTAAAATAAAATAAATAAACAGATAGATACATAAATTAAAAATAAAAATAAATAAAATACTAAAATAAAATAAATACATAAATACATAAAAAATAAATATAAAAAATAGTAAAACAAAATAAATAAATAAATAAATAGATAAATAAATAAATAAAAAATAAAAATAAATAAAATACTAAAATAAATAAATAAATACATAAAAAACTAAATATAAAAAATACTAAAATAAATAAATAAATAAAATACTAAAATAGAATAAATGAATAAATAAATAAAAATTAAAAAAATACTAAAATAAAATAAATACATAAATAAATACACAATAAATAAATATAAAAAATACTAAAATAAAATAGATAAATAAATAAATAAATAAAAAATAAAAATTTATAAAATACTAAAATAAAATAAATACATAAATAAATAAATACATAAATAATAAATATAAAAAACACTAAAATAAAATAAATAAATAAATAAATAAATAAAAAGAAAAGAAAAAAGAAGAGGTTGTTGGCCTTTCCATCTCCAGTCACTGATTGCTCTGTACAGGGATGACAGCGGAACGTGGTAGGTCTATAGGTTGTGTATTCCGGGGCTCTCCATCATGTCCTAATTGGGTTCTGTACGGGGAAAGTGTGACATCTGAAGGACATACACCGCATTCAATGACGTTTGGAACTATCAGTTCTGAATGTATTACAATTTATTGTCTATATTGCCCAGGAACATCCTTTATCCAGAAATAATCTTCAGGTAGAGATTCTTCTCCTGGAGGAACCTGAGAGATATGGAAACTATTTATCCCAGTATTAAAAATATGGGATCATTACCAGTACAGTGGCTCATATCGTCCATGTAATGGTGGCCATAGATGCTGCGATTTTATTATCTTATCAACGTTATCTGATAATATTATCTGATCAACCTTATGTGATTTTTTTATCCGATCAAAAGTAAATGATTTTATTATCCAATCCCTGTTATCTGATTTTATTATGTGATCAATATTATATAAATTTTAATATCTGATCAGCATTATCTGATTTTTTTATCTGATCAATGTGATCTGATTTTATTATCTGTTCAAAATGAAATCAATTTATTATTCTATCAGTGTTATCTTATTTTATTATCCCTTAAACGTGATTTTATTATGCTATTGATATTATCTGATTTTATTATCCGATCAACAATATATGATTTTATTATCTGATCAGTGTTTTAGATGATTTCATTAACCTGATCGATATTATGTGATTTTAATATCCGATCAGCGTTAACAGATTTTACTATCCGATCAATATTCTCTGTTACTTTTATCTGATCAGCGTTATCTGATTTTAATTGGATAATAAAATCAGATAATATCGATCAGATATTAAAATCAGAGAATATCAATTGGATAATAAAATCAGATAATATTGATCTGGTAATAAAATTAGATAATATCAATCAGATTATAAAATCGGATAATATTAAATATATTAATATATATATATATATATATATATATATATATATATATATATATATATATATATATATATATATATATATATATATAAAATATATTTATATCTGATTGATATTAATAATATCTATCAGATATTAATATATTTAATATTTTTTTTAATATATTTAATATTATCCGATTTTATTATCTGATTGATATTATCTGATTTTATTACCAGATCAATATTATCTGATTTTATTATCCAATTGATATTCTCTGATTTTAATATCTGATCGATATTATTTGATGTTATTATCCAATCATTATTATCAAATTTTATTATCTGATCGATATTATCTGATTTTATTTTCTGATAAATGTTTTCTGATTTTATTATCCGATTGATATTCTCGTATTTTAATTATCTGAACAATATTATCTAATTTTATTATCTGATCTTTATTAACAAAAGGTTCATATCTGCAAAAACAATAAAATAACCACAACTTCCCTTTTGATCGATTAAGACTCTCTTTTTAATTTAAGTTGATTGGCCCGGGGCGGAATATTGTCGATTGTTTTGCATTGGCATGCAGATACTTTTGTTCATGAATTGCGATAGTATTTCGATCGATCAGATTATGGGATTACAAGGTGGAAACGGTGAAAGACGACTCCCGGTCCCGATCAGGGGCGCTACCACCACTGCAATAAACTATTGCTCCCGGGGCAGCCGTCCCTCCTGCCCCCCTTCCCTTAGGGTTAGGATCAGGGCGCTACCACCACTGCAATAAATTGTTGCTCCCGGGGCAGCCGCCCCTCCTGCCCCCCTTCCATTAGGGTTAGGATCAGGGCGCTACCACCACTGCAATAAACTGTTGCTCCCGGGGCAGCTGTCCCTCCTGCCCCCCTTTCCTTTAGGGTTAGGATCAGGGCGCTACCAACACTGCAATAAACTGTTGCTCCCGGGCAGCTTCCCTTCCTGCCCCCCCTTCCCTTAGGGTTAGGATCAGGGCGCTACCACCACTGCAATAAACTGTTGCTCCCGGGGCAGCCGTCCCTCCTGCCCCCCTTCCCTTAGGGTTAGGATCAGGGCGCTACCACCACTGCAATAAACTGTTGCTCCCGGGGCAGCTGTCCCTCCTGCCCCCCTTCCCTTAGGGTTAAGATCAGGGCACTACCACCACTGCAATAAACTGTTGCTCCCGGGGCAGCCGCCCCTCCTGCCCCCCTTCCCTTAGGGTTAGGATCTGGGCGCTACCACCACTTCAATAAACTGTTGCTTCCGGGGCAGCCTCCCCTTCTGCCCCCTTTCTCTTAGGGTTAGTATCAGGGGCGCTACCACCACTGCAATAAACGGTTGCTCCCGGGGCAGCCTCCCCTCCTGCCCCCCCTTCCGTTAGGGTTAGGATCAGGGCGCTACCACCACTTCAATAAACTGTTGCTTCCGGGGCAGCCGCCCCTTCTGCCCCCTTTCTCTTAGGGTTAGTATCAGGGGCGCTACCACCACTGCAATAAACTGTTGCTCCCGGGGCAGCCTCCCCTCCTGCCCCCCCTTCCCTTAGGGTTAGGATCAGGGCGCTACCACCACTTCAATAAACTGTTGCTTCCAGGGGCAGCTTCCCCTTCTGCCACCCTTCTCTTAGGGTTAGGATCAGGGGCGCTACCACCACTGCAATAAACTGTTGCTCCTGGGGCAGCCGTCCCTCCTGGCCCCCCTTCTTTTAGGGTTAGGATCAGGGCGCTACCACCACCGCAATAAACTGTTGCTCCTGGGGCAGCCGTCCCTCCTGGCCCCCCTTCTTTTAGGGTTAGGATCAGGGCGCTACCACCACTGCAATAAACTGTTGCACCCGGGGCAGCTTCCCCTCCTGCCCCCGCCCCCCCCTATCCCTGCCATGCATCAGGTTCTGAGTGCTCCGGTTTTGGTAAATCTCCCCCTCGGTGTCCTCTCACTGATTTATCTCCTAATTGATGCCGAATGCCCCGTCAGATATACGGTTAGCCACTAGCAAGATCCCCTACAGATTCTGACATGGATTGTAAATATGGCACAGCAAGCAAGTCAAAAAAAGTGAGCGTTGTGTTAGCAAATACTCGTCAGTAAATGTTACATTTACTTGCAATCATCGCTTGCTGACAAGACACGTTCGTTCCCCTGCAATGACGGTGCCGGTGTGTTCCAGCAGTAGAATGCAAAGTGTAGGTGTATGCAAATCCACACCTGCGCCCAACACCCGCTCTGCAAACAAAGGCGGCATCAGGGTGAGGGGGAGGGGGGGTTACTCCGCACAAGGCTCTCCGGCAGGTGTGCTGCTACAGAGCATGCTGGGCCTTGTAGTCCCCCCCCCCCAAGGTTTTCTATTGCATTTTCATTTAGACTACTTTCACACTGAAGCATTTTTACAGAGTTTTAAACCGCTCTCCATGCATCTCAATGGACCCTTTCACACTGAGTCCTGCAAGCAGCATCTTTGGGGCAGCTTTTGGGCGCTAAAAAAAAAACGCCCCTCTCCATTGAAATGAATTGAAAGCGCTGTAAAAGCGCCTTACCCTTTCACACCGAGGCACTGCAAAAACGCCCTTAAACGTTAGGGTCCGAGCGGTGCTTTACCAGCACATTGGGATTGCAGATGAGGCTACGCTCGAATAACTCGCGAATAACGCTCGAATAACGCTCGAATAACTCTTGAATAACGCTCGAAAAAACGCTCGAATAACGCTCGAAAAACGCTTGAATAATGCTTGAATAACGCTCGAAAAACGCTTGAATAATGCTTGAATAACGCTTGAATAACGTTCGAATAACGCTCGAAAAACGCTTGAATAACGCTCGAAAAACGGATCGAATAACACTCAAAAAACATTTAAAAAAAGGCTAGAATAACGCTCGAATAACACTCCAAAAAACGCTTGAATAACACTCCAAAAAACGCTTGAATAACGATTGAATAACGCTCGAAAAACGCTTGAATAACACTCGAATAATGCTCAAATAACGTTTAAATAACGCTCAAAAAAAAGCTTGAATAACGCTCAAAAAAACGCTTGAATAACGCTCGAATAACGCTCGAAAAACGTTTGAATAACGCAAAAAAAAAAAGCTTGAATAACGCTCGAAAAACGCTCGAATAACACTCGAATAACGCTCGAATAACGTTTGAATAATGCTTGAAAAACGCTCGAATAACGCTCGAATAACGTTTGAATAACGCTCAAAAAAAGCTTGAATAACGTTTGAAAAAACGCTTGAATAACACTTGAAAAACGCTCGAATAACACTCAAATAACGCTCGAAAAACTTTTGAATAATGCTCAAAAAAAAGCTTGAGTAACACTCGAAAAAAAAATACAATAACGCTTGAAAAACACTCGAATAACGCTCGAATAACACTCGAACAACGCTCGAATAACGTTTGAATAACGCTCAAAAAAAAGCTTGAATAACGCTCAAAAAAACGCTTGAATAATGCTTGAAAAACGCTTGAATAACGCTCGAATAACACTCAAATAACGTTTGAATAACGCTCAAAAAAAACCTCGAAAAACGCTCAAAAAAACGCTTGAATAATGCTTGAATAACACTCGAATAACACTCAAATAACGTTTGAATAACGCTTAAAAAAAGCTTGAATAACGCTAAAAAAAACGCTTGAATAATGCTTGAAAAACGCTCGAATAACACTCGAATAACACTCGAATAACACTCGAATAACGCTCGAATAACGTTTGAATAACGCAAAAAAAAAGCTTGAATAACGCTCGAAAAAATGCTTGAATAACGCTTGAAAAACAGTCGAATAACGCTCGAATAACGTTTAAATAACGCTCAAAAAAAAGCTTGAATAACGGAAAAAAAAAACGCTTAAATAACGCTTGAAAAACACTTGAATAACGCTCGAATAACACTCGAATAATGCTCGAATAACGGCTCGAAAAACGCTCGAATAACGCTGGAATAACGCTCAACGCTCAAAAAACGCTCGAATAACACTCGAATAACGCTCGAAAAACGCTTGAATAACGCTCAAATAACGCTCAAAAATGCTCGAATAACACTCGAATAACGTTTCCTGATGCTCACATGTCAACATACAACCACATGCTGGCATTAATTGGCACCAAGAAACAAATATTTGATGAACACTTCTTGGTGCCAACCTGGCAGCATACTACATGTTATAACATGCTGCCATGGATTGGTGCCAGGAAGGGAAAATTAAGGTAAATATTCGATACAATAAAATAATCTAATAATAAATCAAAAGAAAAAAGTTAAATAAATAAATCAACCAACGACAAAAACTCAAATAAGTACAAAGAAAAAATTATCAAATAATAAAAGTAAGTAAAATAAATCAAGAAACAAAAAAACAAAACAAAAAACCCTGAAATAATAAATACAAGCAAAAAATAAATAAAAAATCATATAATGAATCAATAATAAAAATAAATAAATAAAACAATAATCACACAAATAAAAAATGAATAATAATGAATCATGATGAAAAATAAGTAAAATACATAAATCAAGCAAAAAAAAATTAAAACTAAAAAACTCAAATAATAAGTACAAAACAAAAAAAAAAACAAATAATACATTTAAAATAAATAAATAAAATAAAGCAAAAAAAGAAAAAAAAGAATAATAAGTACAAAAAACGTAAAATAAATAAATCAAGAAACCAAAAAATAAACCCCTGAAATAATAAGCACAAGCAAAAAAAAATCATATAATAAATCAATAATAAAAATAAATAAATCAAGCAATAATCACATAAATTAAAACAAATCAAATAATAAATCATGATTAAAAATAAGTAAAATAAAAAAATAAAAAACTCAAATAATAAGTACAAGAGAAAAAAAATAATCAAATAATACATTTAAAATAAATAAATAAAATAAAGCAAAAAAAAAAAAAAAGAATAATAAGTACAAAAAAAGTAAAATAAATCAAGCAAAGAAAAAGAAAACCCTCAAAACAAAATGTAATCAAATAATAAATCAACAATAACAATGAGCTAAGTGATAAGTAAAACAAATAAATAAAAATAGATAAAATAATAAATAAATAATACATAACTAAAATAAATAAATATGTTAAATATGTCAGCGAGGGGCCATTTATTTTCAGGAGCATGCGCAGGTCCCGGATAGTTGAAAGATTTTTTTTTTTACAACCTTCAAGAGCCAATGAAAGGCCAAGTTTATTTTTCTACAATTCTCCAGAAATCAGGAATGGACAAATTAATTGATAAGCCCCTTTCCCGCGCCGTGGAAGCGTCTAGTTTCCTTTAGCCGCGCTCAGCGCCTACAGACCCGCAGCTCGACCACCTGTGAGGTGTGCGGTGGCACCAGATTAAATCCTCGTTGTCGGCTGCCTCTCTCTGCAAAAATATTGATCTTCATCAGCTCCGCGGGGGAGGAGCCAGGGGAGGAGCCAGGGGCAACAATATAGTTTTTGATATTGTTATGGACTTATCTGCACAAGCATAAATTCCTTTTTCTCCCAGTACAATTCCACCCCCACCTGCTGAAATCCCCCTTCCCAGCACAAATTTCTGGTTTCTCCAACCCCCGAATCCACCCCCCCCCCAAAAAAAATGGCCACTTATCTGCATGATTACCCCAAAAGCATAAATTCCTTCTCCTCCCAATACAAATCCACCCCTCCCCCTCCTGAAATTCCCCCTCCCAGCACAAAGGCACCCCCCCCCCAAAAAAATACCCCCTCTCAGCACAAATCTCTGCCCCCTCCATCCCCCAAATCCACCCACCCCCCCCCAAAAAAAAAAGTTGCCCACTCATCTGCATGATTACCAAAGCATAAATTCCTCCTCCTTCCAGCAGAAATCTCTGCCCCCAAATGCACCCCCCCCAACAAAATACTCCCCCCTCCCAGCAGAAATCTCTGCTCCCTCCATCTCCCAAATCCCTCCAGCACAAATGCTCCCCCCACCCCAAAAGAATCCCTTCTAGCACACATTCTTCACCCCCTCAAATTTCCACTCCGAGTACACATCTCCCCCCCCCATTCCAAATCCCCCTCCTAGCACAAATATCTCCCCAACACAAATGCCCCCCAACCATTTCTCCTAGCGCAACCCGCCCGCCCCCCAAAAAAAAATCTCCTCCTAGCACAAATCCCCTCTACCATACCACCTCTTTTAGCACAACCCCCAAATCTCCCTCCTAGCACAAATCCTCTTTTCTACACCTGAATCACCCCCCCCCCCCAAAAAAATGTCCCCTCCTAGAGCAAGTCTTTCACCCTGCTGCCCCCCCCCCCAAATGTCCCCTCCTAGAACAAATCCTCTTTTCTACACCTGAATCACCACCCCTAGCACTACCCCCCCCCCAAATGTCCCCTCCTAGAGCAAGTCTTTCACCCTGCTCCCCCCCCAAATTACTCCTCCCAACACAAATCCCCTCCCCCCTCTACTATATCACCTCTTCTAGCCCAAATCCCCCCTCCTAGCCCAAATCCTCTTCCCCCATCCCCACCCCAGTACAAATCCCCCTGAATCACCACTGATACTTTTTCTCGCCGATATCGATTACCGATGCCTATCTTGCCCCCCAGGGCAAGAGGGGGGGCTGCCCTGGGGGCGCAGGATGAACTTGTCCCCGGCACTGGTAATGCCTACGGGGCAGCATTGGCGATCTATCATGGAAGTCCCACCACCAATCCTGAACAAGTTGTAGTCCAATCACAAAGCAACTAGCGCTCCCCCGGCCCGCCGGACTATAAGTTCCAGCATGTATGGCGCCCCTCCCCCGCACAATCAATCTGCCAGAGTTCTAGGAGACACCTGAGAGGGGGCCGGGACAAGGCGCGGGCAGGAGGGGGGGGGGGGGCTGCCCTGGGCTCGGTGGAGATTTGGGGGGTTGCGCTAAAAGGGGTGATTTGGAGGGGGAAGGGGGAATTTGTACTAGGAGGGTGGATTTGTGTTAGGGAGGGGGGATTTGGGAAGTGGATTGTTTGTGCTAGTAGAGATTACTAGGATGGGGGAGGGGGGATTAGTGCTTGGAGAGGGGATTTGGGGAAGGGGTGGATTCAAGCTGGGGGGGGGGGATTTGGAGAGAGAGGATTTGAGATAGGAGGGGGGGATATGGAAAGGGAGAGAACTTTATCTGGAAGGAAGGGGTCTGGAGAGGGAAAGGGTTCAAACTGGTTGGGGGGGGGGGGATTTGGGGAGGTAAAGGGTTTGAGCTGGGAGGGGGGATTTCGGGAAGGAGAAGATTTGAGCTGGAAGGCAGAATGTGGGGAGGGAAAGGATTTAAGCTGAGGGGGGGGGGGTTTGATCTTGGAGGAGGGCTTTGGGGAGGGGAAAGATTTGAGCTGGGAGGGGGGATTTGGGGAGGATTTGAGCTGGGGGGGATTTAGGAAGGAAGAGGATGTAAGCTGGGGGGGGGATTTGGGGAGGGAAGGGATTTGAGCTGGGAGGGGGGGGCAGGAAGGGAGAGGATTTGAGCTGGGGGGGGGTTGGGGAGGGAAGGGATTTGAGCTGGGGGGGGTTTGGGGAGAGAAGGGATTTGAGCTGGGAGGGGGGGCAGGAAGGGAGAGGATTTGAGCTGGGAGGGGGGGGGGCAGGAAGGGAGAGGATTTGAGCTGGGGGGGGGTTTGGGGAAGTAAGGGATTTGAGCTGGGGGGGGTAGGAAGGGAGAGGATTTGAGCTGGGAGGGGGGGCAGGAAGGGAGAGGATTTAAGCTGGGAGGGGGGCAGGAAGGGAGAGGATTTGAGCTGGGAGGGGGGGGGGGCAGGAAGGGAGAGGATTTGAGCTAGGAGGGGGGGCAGGAAGGGAGAGGATTTGAGCTAGGAGGGGGGGGCAGGAAGGGAGAGGATTTGAGCTAGGAGGGGGGGGCAGGAAGGGAGAGGATTTGAGCTAGGAGGGGGGGGGCAGGAAGGGAGAGGATTTGAGCTAGGAGGGGGGGGCAGGAAGGGAGAGGATTTGAGCTAGGAGGGGGGGGCAGGAAGGGAGAGGATTTGAGCTAGGAGGGGGGGGCAGGAAGGGAGAGGATTTGAGCTAGGAGGGGGGGCAGGAAGGGAGAGGATTTGAGCTAGGAGGGGGGGGCAGGAAGGGAGAGGATTTGAGCTAGGAGGGGGGGGGCAGGAAGGGAGAGGATTTGAGCTAGGAGGGGGGGGGGCAGGAAGGGAGAGGATTTGAGCTAGGAGGGGGGGGCAGGAAGGGAGAGGATTTGAGCTAGGGGGGGGGGGCAGGAAGGGAGAGGATTTGAGCTGGGAGGGGGGGGGCAGGAAGGGAGAGGATTTGAGCTAGGAGGGGGGGGCAGGAAGGGAGAGGATTTGAGCTAGGAGGGGGGGCAGGAAGGGAGAGGATTTGAGCTAGGAGGGGGGGGCAGGAAGGGAGAGGATTTGAGCTAGGAGGGGGGGGGGCAGGAAGGGAGAGGATTTGAGCTAGGAGGGGGGGGCAGGAAGGGAGAGGATTTGAGCTGGGAGGGGGGATTTGTCATATAAGAGGGGGAATGTTTATTGTGGAGGGGGGACACCGTTTGGCACTAGATGACCTTTCCCCGGTGTTGCCGGAGATCACCCTGTGTCCCTGCGGAGGGACTACAAGTCCCAGCATGCCTGAGGCCGGTGGTTCCATCACAGCTCCAGATCTCGGCCATCTGGACAATTCTGATTGGAGATTTACAATGTAACCAACACAAAACGATTGCTCCCCCCCAATCTGATCATTTATGGTACAATCTGATCACTCAACTTTAGCAACATGAGAGGTAAATGAGATTGTACAATCTGATTGTATGGTGTGTGCCTTGAGATGCTCAATAACCAAATCCATGCCCCCCCCCATCCCCCCTCCCCCCACCCAGGGGCCTCCCCCTCCCCCCCCCAGGGACCTTCATTGTAGGGATCGGGGGGGACTCACCGGTCAGCTGATCGTAGGACCCGTCCATATCCCTGGAATCCGATAGGTCGCCCTTCCCTCTCATAGTGAGGAGGAGAATCCAATCAGTGATCAGGCGCGGTCCTCCCCACCCCCGAGGGATCCTCAGCTTCTTCAGATGGGAAAGGGGGAGGAGGAAAGATCCGGGGGCCAGAACGCGAGCGACCCCCAGAGCCAGGGTCCAGGGAACAATGGATCAATCAATGGAGGTGAGCGACCCCCAGAGACAGGGTCCAGGAAACAATGGATCAATCAATGGAGGCGTGTGATCCCCAGGGTCCAGGAAACAATGGATCAATGGAGGTGTGTGATCCCCAGAGCCAGGAAACAATGGATCAATGGAGGCAAGCGACCCCCAGAGCCAGGGTCCAGGAAACAATGGATCAATAGAGGTGAGCGATCCCCAGAGCCAGGGTCCAGGAAACAATGGATCAATCAATGGAGGCGTGTGATCCCCAGGGTCCAGGAAACAATGGATCAATGGAGGCGTGGGATCCCCAGGGTCCAGGAAACAATGGATCAATGGAGGTGTGTGATCCCCAGAGCCAGGAAACAATGGATCAATGGAGGCAAGCGACCCCCAGAGCCAGGGTCCAGGAAACAATGGATCAATAGAGGTGAGCGATCCCCAGAGCCAGGGTCCAGGAAACAATGGATCAATCAATGGAGGCGTGTGATCCCCAGGGTCCAGGAAACAATGGATCAATGGAGGCGTGGGATCCCCAGGGTCCAGGAAACAATGGATCAATGGAGGTGTGTGATCCCCAGAGCCAGGAAACAATGGATCAATGGAGGCAAGCGACCCCCAGAGCCAGGGTCCAGGAAACAATGGATCAATCAATGGAGGCGAGCGACCCCCAAAGCCAGGAAACAATGGATCAATGGAGGTGTGTGATCCCCAGAGCCAGGAAACAATGGAGGCGTGTGATCCCCAGAGCCAGGAAACAATGGATCAATGGAGGTGAGCGATCCCCAGAGCTAGGAAACAATGGATCAATGGAGGTGTGCGATCCCCAGAGCCAGGGTCCAGGAAACAATGGATCAATGGAGCGGTGGGATCCCCAGAGCCAGGAAACAATGGATCAATCAATGGAGGTGTGGGATCTCCAGAGTCAGGGTCCAGGAAACAATGGATCAGAATAGAGCTAGTCCAGAACCAGGATATAATGTATCAGTGTGGATGAGTGATGCCCAACGCCAGGATACTGGAAACAATGTATCAAAGTAGATGTGAGACCTTCAGGAATACATGTATCACAATAGAGCTAGTCCAGAGCCAGGATCACCCGACCAATGTACCAGTGCAGATCTCAGTCAGGTGTGCAGATCTCCAGAGCCAGGATACAGGAAACAATGTATCGGGATAAAATCTAGTTTGTAGTCAGGAGAGAAAATTTCAAAACAATGTATCAGTGCAGATGTGTGATCTCCAGGGCCAGGACACACCAATCACTGTATGCAATCCCCCAGAGATAATCAATGTATCAGTGCCGGAGCTAGGTCAAGTGTGCGACCCCCGGAGCCAGGAAACAATGTATCAGGATAGGTGTGCGATCCCCAGAGCCAGGAAACAATGTATCAGGATAGGTGTGCGATCCCCAGAGCCAGGAAACAATGTATCAGGATAGGTGTGCGATCCCCAGAGCCAGGAAACAATGTATCAGGATAGGTGTGCGATCCCCGGAGCCAGGAAACAATGTATCAGGATAGGTGTGCGATCCCCAGAGCCAGGAAACAATGTATCAGGATAGGTGTGCGATCCCCGGAGCCAGGATACAGGAAATCACTGGAAACAATGTATCAGTGCAGATGTGTGATCTCCAGGACCGGGACACACCAATCAATGTATGCAATCCCCCAGAGATAATCAATAATCAATGTATCAGTGCAGGAGCTAGGTCAAGTGTGCGATCCTCAGAGCCAGGAAACAATGTATCAGGATAGGTGTGCGATCCTCAGAGCCAGGAAACAATGTATCAGGATAGGTGTGCGATCCCCGGAGCCAGGATACAGGAAATCACTGGAAACAATGTATCAGTGCAGATGTGAGATCTCCAGGACCGGGACACACCAATCAATGTATGCAATCCCCCCAGAGATAATAAATGTATCAGTGCGGAGCTAGGTCAAGTTTGCGATCCCCAGAGCCAGGAAACAATGTATCAATATTCAGCTGAAGGAGGCGTGCGATCTTAGAAATCAGGATAGAGGCAACAATGTATCAGGGTAAGCGATCCCAGGACAGTATAGAGCCGGATGGTGGATCTCCAGAGCCAGGATAGAGGAGGAGACAATGTATCAGGAGGGAGATGGATGGGATGAGCGACCCCCACATCCAGGGAAGAACAATGTATCAGTGCCGGGGATCCGGAGGAGAGGAGCGATCCTAGGCGGGAGCGGTGTTGCTTTCTGTGCGATCTTCAGCCCCACCGACCATCACACCGGGTCCGGGGACGGCTGGAGGCGGAGAGAACTTCCCGTGCTGAGAATCCCCGGCACGCCGCCCGGCTGTACTGCTCCGCCTGTCAGTCCGCCGCCTCTTCTCCCCTGCATGTGATGATCGCACAGCCAGGAGATCACATTCGCCCCCAGGGCTCCTCACCCCCCCCCAGGGCTCCTCACCCCCCCCCCAGGCTCCTCACCCCCCCCCCTCCTCCCGGGGCTCCTCACCCCCCCCCCCTCCTCCCGGTGCTCCTCACCCCCGCTCCTCACCCCCCCCCCGGCTCCTCACCCCCCCTCCTCCCGGTGCTCCTCACCCCCGCTCCTCACCCCCCCCCGGCTCCTCACCCCCCCTCCTCCCGGGGCTCCTCACCCCCCCCCTCCTCACCCCCCCCCCCCTCCGGGGCTCCCCCCCCCCCAGGCTTCTCACCCCCCTCCAATGGAAGAAGTTTATTCTCAGAGATTGCTGGAGGTGCTGGGAAGGAACATTGCAACAATGGAACATTATTTACAATCATTGAACATTGGAATATTAGGACCTTGCGACATTGAAACATTGCAACTATAAAACATTAGAAAATCGGAAGAATAGATAAGAAGATAACCTCGGAAGATCGCAACATCCCTCTATGGCCAAATCCATCAAAGGGATCCCTCTATGGCCAAATGCTTCAAAGGGATCCCTCTATGGCCAAATCCATCAAAGGGATCCCTCTATGGCCAAATGCTTCAAAGGGATCCCTCTATGGCCAAATCCATCAAAGGGATCCCTCTATGGCCAAATGCTTCAAAGGGATCCCTCTATGGCCAAATTCATCAAAGGGATCCCTCTATGGCCAAATCAATCAAAGGGATCCCTCTATGGCCAAATTCGTCAAAGGGATCCCTCTATGGCCAAATTCATCAAAGGGATCCCTCTATGGCCAAATCAATCAAAGGGATCCCTCTATGGCCAAATTCGTCAAAGGGATCCCTCTATGGCCAAATGCTTCAAAGTGATCCCTCTATGGCCAAATCCATCAAAGGGATCCCTCTATGGCCAAATGCTTCAAAGGGATCCCTCTCTGGCCAAATCAATCAAAGTGATCCCTCTATGGCCAAATCAATCAAAGGGATCCCTCTATGGCCAAATTCATCAAAGGGATCCCTCTATGGCCAAATCAATCAAAGGGATCCCTCTATGGCCAAATTCGTCAAAGGGATCCCTCTATGGCCAAATGCTTCAAAGTGATCCCTCTATGGCCAAATTCATCAAGGGGATCCCTCTATGGCCAGATTCATCAAAGGGATCCCTATATGGCCAAATGCTTCAAAGGGATCCCTCTATGACCAAATGCTTCAAAGTGATCCCTCTATGGCCAAATTCATCAAAGGGATCCCTCTATGGCCAGATTCATCAAAGGGATCCCTCTATGGCCAGATTCATCAAAGGGATCCCTCTATGGCCAAATCCATCAAAGGGATCCCTCTATGGCCAAATGCTTCAAAGGGATCCCTCTATGGCCAAATGCTTCAAAGTGATCCCTCTATGGCCAAATTCATCAAAGGGATCCCTCTATGGCCAGATTCATCAAAGGGATCCCTCTATGGCCAAATGCTTCAAAGTGATCCCTCTATGGCCAAATCAATCAAAGTGATCCCTCTATGGCCAAATCAAAGTGATCCCTCTATGGCCAAATCAATCAAAGGGATCCCTCTCTGGCCAAATCAATCTAAGTGATCCCTCTCTGGCCAAATTCATCAAAGGGATCCCTCTATGGCCAAATTCATCAAAGGGATCCCTCTATGGCAAAATTCATCAACGGGATCCCTCTATGGCCAAATTTATCAAAGGGATCCCTCTATGGCCAGATTCATCAAAGGGATCCCTCTATGGCCAGATTCATCAAAGGGATCCCTCTATGGCCAGATTCATCAAAGGGATCCCTCTATGGCCAAATCAATCTAAGTGATCCCTATATGGCCAAATTCATCAAAGGGATCCCTCTATGGCCAAATTCATCAAAGGGATCCCTCTATGGCCAAATTCATCAAAGGGATCCCTCTATGGCCAAATTCATCAAAGTCATTCCTATTTGTCCATATGTGTCAAAGTGATCCCCATCTAGTCATCTAGTCAACT
Source organism: Rana temporaria (assembly GCF_905171775.1). Classification (NCBI taxonomy): domain Eukaryota; kingdom Metazoa; phylum Chordata; class Amphibia; order Anura; family Ranidae; genus Rana; species Rana temporaria. The sequence goes on from NC_053496.1 coordinate 6,408,813, forward strand.
TCATCAAAGTGATCCCTCTCTGGCCAGCTGTTTCAAAATGATCCCTCTTTGATCGAATTAATTAAAGGGATGCCTCTGCTTCAAAGTGATCCCTCTTTTTGACCAAATTCATCAGAGGGATCCCTCTCTGACCAACTGCTTCAAAGTGATCCCTCTCTGACCAAATTCATCAAAGCATTCCCATCTGGCCAACTGCATCAAAGTGATCCCTTTCTGGCTAACTACATCAAAGTGATTCTCCTCTGACCAGATTAATCAAAGTGATCCCTCTCTGACCAACTGCTTAAAATTGATCCTTTTCTGGCCAAATGTGCCAAAGTGATCCCTCTCTGACCGATTTTATTAAAGTGATCCTCTCTGACTGGCTGCTTCAAATTGATCCATTTCTGGCCAACTGTGTCAAAGTGATCCCTCTCAGACCAAATTCATCAAAGCATTTCCCCTCTGGGCAACTGCATCAAAGTCATTCCTATTTGTCCATTTGTGTCAAAGTGATCCCTCTCTGACCAAATCCATCAAAGTGATCTTTCTCTGACCAAATTCATTAAAGTGATCCCTTTCTGGCCAACTGTATCAGCCCCTCCACTTTAAAGAGTTAATTTGCGCCAATCCGGCCCCGGATCTGGTTGCTGTGTGCCCTGTACATGTACTGGAGTATTATTAGCTGCGTACAGTAAGGGGCGCTGTGTTCCTGGAGCAGTACGAGCGACGCTCCGTCTACCGCGGGAAATAAAGAGCGTCAGGCTGAGAGCTTCACAGCCATTCAGGGGAAGTCTTGTGCTTCTATCACTGACGTGATCCCTCTCTGGCCAACTGTGTCAAGGTGATCCCTCTCTGAAAAAATTCATCAAAGTGATCCCTCTGTGACCAACTGCGTCAAAGTAATCCTTCTCTGGCCAACTGCATCATGGTGATCTCCCTCTGGCCAAATACATAAAAGTAACCCCTCTGTGACCAACTGCTTCACGGTGATCCCTCTCTGGCCAACTGCCTTAAAATGATCCCTCTCTGGCCAATTGCTTCAAAGTGATCCCTCTCTGGCCAAATACTTCAAAGTGATCCCTCTCTGGCCAACTGCATTAAAGTGATCCCTCTCTGACCAACTGTGTCAAGGTGATCCCTCTCTGATCAAATGCATCAAGGTGATCCCTCTCTGAAAAAAAATCATCAAAGTGATCCCTCTGTGACCAACTGCTTCACAGTGATACCTCTCTGGCCAACTGCCTTAACCACTTGAATACCGGCCGCATGTAAAATGACGGCTTCACAGTGGCTCTGGAAACTCAACAGGACGTCAATTGACTGGCGGTCGCGATGTCCGCCAGGCACCCACGATCAGCAGTGACAGAGCAGGGGCGTGGTGCTCTGTGTGTAAACACAGAGCTCCACGTCCTGTCAGGACGTCAGGACATCGATCGGTCACCTCCCCCAGTCACCCCCTCTCCCCCCACAGTTAGAACACACCCAGGCTACACATTTAACCCCTTCCTCACCCCCTAGTGTTAACCCCTTCAATGCCAGTCACTTTTATACAGTAATTAGTGCATATTGATAGCACTGATCGCAGTATAGATGTGAATGGCGCCAAAAATGTGTCAAAAGTGTCCGATGTGTCCGCCATAATGTCGCAGTCCCAATAAAAAAATCGCAGATCGCCGCCATTACTAGTAAAAAAAAAAAAAAAAAATAATAATAATAATAATAATAATTCTGTCCCATATTTTGTAAGCGCTTATTGCGTTTTTTTTTTTTTTTTTTTACCAAAAATATGTAGAAGAATACATATCGACCTAAACTAAGAAAAAACATTTTTTGAAAAAAAAAATTTGGCTATTTATTATAGGAGTCACGTCGACGTCACCCGCGTTCGCCTTCCTCACGATACCTACACTGTTTGCGATCCGGAATCCCGGTTACACGCTGCTCGCTATACACTCGGCTGAGAGTGTCCGCAAATGTGAGTGTTTTTAGACTGATTATGTTTTAGATTAAAGTTGTTTCAAACGGAGAGCACTAGTCCTTCTCTATTGTTGCCTTTTTCGGTCCATGGAATAAGTTTGGGAGATTGCTGAGTTGTCCTACTGATTGCTGGTTCCATCTGGGGATACACAGAGCTGACTTCTTGTATGCTGTTACCATCTATTTCTTGGAGGATATGTATTATGCTTTTTGACCTAGCCACAGGTCGAATCGCTGAGGTGAGAGGCCATCCATAGCCTTGGTGGAGGATATCCCTGTCACTGATCTTATGAAAGATTGCTGCACTACTCGTCACTATTTGTTTATTGGAGCACCTTTTATCACCTTGCACTTTATGGACTTTTATTAATTGTTATTAATTGTGATTAATTTTGTTATAGATTTTATGTTTTTGCGCTGCACTATTTATTTACTTTATTTATTATAGCAACGAGTAAAAAATATTGATTTTTTTTTCAAAATTGTCGCTTTTTTTGTTTTATAGCGCAAAAAATAAAAACCGCAGAGGTGATCAAATACCACCAAAAGAAAGCTCTATTTGTGGGGAAAAAAGGACGCCAATTTTGTTTGGGAGCCACGTCGCACGACCGCGCAATTGGCAGTTAAAGCGACGCAGTGCCGGAAGCTGAAATTTCACCTGGTCAGGAGGGGGGTATATGTGCCCGGTATGGAAGTGGTTAAAGTGATCCCTCTCTGGCCAACTACCTTAAAGTGATCCCTCTCTGGCCAACTGCATTAAAATGATCCCTCTCTGGCCAACTGCATTAAAATGATCCCTCTCTGGCCGACTGCATTAAAATGATCCCTCTCTGGCCAACTGCATTAAAATGATCCCTCTCTGGCCGACTGCATTAAAATGATCCCTCTCTGGCCAACTGCATTAAAGTGATCCCTCTCTGGCCAACTGCATTAAAGTGATCCCTCTCTGGCCAACTGCGTCAAAGTAATCCTTCTCTGGCCAACTGCATCATAGTGATCTCCCTCTGACCAAATACATAAAAGTAACCACTCTGTGACCAACTGCTTCACAGTGATCCCTCTCTGGCCAACTGCATTAAAGTAATTCCTCTCTGGCCAACTGCTTCAAAGTGATCCCTCTCTGGCCAATTGCTTCAAAGTAATCCCTCTCTGACCAAATGCATCAAAGTGATCCCTCTCTGACCAAATGCATCAAAGTGATCCCTTTCTGGCCAACTGCATCAGCCCCTTCACTTTAAAGAGTTAATTTGCGCCAATCCGGCCCCGGATCTGGTTGCCGTGTGCCCTGTATATATAGTGGAGTATTATTAGCTGCGTACAGTAAGTGGCGCTGTGTTCCTGGAGCAGTACGAGCGACGCTCCGTCTACCGCGGGAAATAAAGAGCGTCAGGCTGAGAGCTTCACAGCCAATCAGGGGAAGTCTTGTGTTTCTATCACTGACGTATGTGAATGGGTATAACTTTATCTTATTGCAAAATATATATATGTTTATTGCTTAACCTCTTGCCGCGACCGCCCACCGTAGTTTTACGGCGGCAGGTCGGCTCGGCTGCGCAAAATCATGTAATATAACGTGATTTTGCATTGCAGCCACTAGGGGCGCGTGCGCTCCCCCTGCTCGCCCCTGGTGCCGATGCGAGTGCCTGGCGGGCGCGATCACCAGCCGGGCACCCGCAATCGCTCATTACAGATGTATACAGTGTATGAACAGCGATCTGTCATTTCCCCTAGTCAGTCCCACCCCCTTCAGTTAGAACACACCCAGGGAACATACTTAACCCCTTCCTCGCCCCCTAGTGTTAACCCCTTCCCCGCCAGTGACATTTTTACAGTAATCAGTGCATTTTTATAGCACTGATCGCTTTAAAAATGACAATGGTCCCAAAAATGTGTCAAAAGTGTCCGATGTGTCCGCCATAATGTCGCAGTACCGATAAAAATCGATGATCGCCGCCATTACTAGTAAAAAAAAAATAATAATAAAAATGCCATAAAACTATCCCCTATTTTGTAAACGCTATAACTTTTGCGCAAACCAATCAATAAACGCTTATTGCGATTTTTTTTTACAAAAAATAGGTAGAAGAATACGTATCGACCTAAACTGAGGAAAAAACGTTTTTTTTATATATTTTTTGGGGATATTTATTACAGCAAAAAGTTAAAAATATTTTTTTTTCTAAATTGTCGCTATATTTTTGTTTATAGCGCAAAAAATAAGAACCGCAGAGGTGATCAAATACCACCAAAATAAAGCTCTATTTGTGGGGAAAAAAGGACGCCAATTTTGTTTGGGAGCCACGTCGCACGACCGCGCAATTGGCAGTTAAAGCGACGCAGTGCCGAATCGCAAAAAACTGGCCGGGTCCTTTACCTGCGTAATGGTCCGGGTCTTAAGTGGTTAAAGCGACGCAGTGCTAAATCGCAAAAAAAGTGCTCTGGTCTTTGGTCAGCCAAGTGGTCCGGGGGCCGAAGTGGTTAAAGATTCCTACGAAGGAGGAACTCAGCAGAATGTTGGAGTTCTTGGGCCATCGGTCTGGAGACGATTAGGGGGATGGGAGACCCGTCTTCAGGTAAATGGGCCACATAAATAATGGCGCCAAAAGAGGAAAAGTTGAACAGTTTCTCGGGAACGTTGTTGTTGGTAAAAGAAATTCATCACGACACGACACACCTCTAACGAGCATCAGACCTCATTCATCAAAGTGTCTGAAATAAGGCTTGTTATACCACGGAAGCGCGGCGCACATCCTGGCTGGGGCTGCCCCTGGTGACCGGATCGCGCCGCGCCGCACTTGCAGCCGTCTTGAGAAGATGATGATGGAGTGATGACCCTGGTGCCAGAACCTTCACACCCTGCCCTCCTCCATGTTTATTTTAAAGTGACGCAACCAGGGCCGCCATCAGAAATTTTGGGGCCCCTTACACAGCTTTAGACATGGGCCCTCTGGAGCAGAGAACCGTGTGTGGGGGGGGGGGGGGGGTGCTGCTGCTGGCGCAAATTGAGAAGCCCTGGGGACCACCGGGTCCCTTAGAGGTTGGGGGGCTTTGGGTGCTGACGAAAAAAAAAAAGGGGGATGCCATCCGGGGCCGGGGTACCACCAGGCCCCTTAGAGGTCAGGGGGCTTTGGGTGCTGACGTACAAAAAAAAAGGGGGATTCCATCTGGAGCCATGAGGACCACGGGGCCCCATAGAGGTCGGGGGGGCTTTGGGTGCTGATGAAAAAAATAAATAAAAAAAAGGGGATGCCATCCGGGCCCCTTAGAGGTCAAAGGGCTTTGGGTGCTGATGGAAAAAAAAAAGGAGGATGCCATCCGGGGCCTGGGGTACCACCAGGCCCCTTAGAGGTCAGGGGGCTTTGGGTGCTGACAAAAATAAAAAAAATAAAAAAGGGGATGCCATCCGGGGCCCGGGGTACCACCAGGCCCCTTAGAGTTTGGGGGCTTTGGGTGCTGACAAAAATAAAAAAAAATAAAAAAGGGGATGCCATCCGGGCCCCATAGAGGTCGGGGGCAAAAAAAGGGGGATACCATGCGGGGCCCTGGGGACCACCGGGCCCCTTAGAAGTGGGGGGGGGCTTTGGGTGCTGACGGAAAAAAAAAGAATAAAAAAAAAGGGGATAACATCTGGGCCCCTTAGAGGTCGGGGGGGCTTTGGGTGCTGACGAACAAAAAAAGGGGGATGCCATCCGGGGCCTTGGGGACCACCGGGCCCCTTAGAGGTTGGGGGAGCTTTGGGTGCTGACAAAAAAAAATGGTGATGCCATTACCCCGACTTGTTCATTCCCTGACTTAGTTAGGGTAGGCGGTACACTTTGGTGGGGGTGGGTCAGCCATGCCCAGTGACCTTTGACCTCTGGGAACCCACCTTCTGACCTTTGACCTCTGGGGGAGGTCCCTGTTCCAATTCCTGAGTTCTAGCCATATTCTTCAGTGGGAAGCCCTAACCCCTAACCTTCACCCTAACCCCTAACCCTAACCCTAGGCCTAACCCTAACCCCTAACCTTAACCCCTAGGCCTAACCCTAACCCTAACCCTAGGCCTAACCCTAACCCTAACCCTAGGCCTAACCCTAACCGTAAACCTAACCCTAAACCCTAACCCCTAACCCCAACCCTAACCCTTACGCCTAACCCCAACCCTAACCCTAAACCCTAGCTGACCTTTGACCTATGAACTTTAACCCTAAGTGCATCTCCACTTAGTGATTCTACTCGTGTGTAGGCTCCAGAGCATTTTTCTCAACGAGAAAAATGGGCGTTAAAAATTTAGAACCTGCTCTAAATTTTCTCGTCGTGAAAAAAACGGTCGTGTGTACGCTTTAAAGAGGGGGGGAGGAAACACGCATGCTCAGAAGCAAGTTATGAGACGGGAAATTAGCATAATCAGCCCAAAGGGCGGCGCCATTCGAATGGAACTTCCCCTTTATAGCGCCGTTGTACGTCACCGCGCTTTGCTCAAGTGTTTTTTTTTTTATCACGATCGTGTGTAGGCAAGGCAGGCTTGAGAGGAATCACATCGAGAAGAACTTTTTTTTTTTTCATGACATAATTAACGGTCGCGTGTACGCGGCATAAGGTTGTAATTGCAAACTTGCTTGGTTTCCTCTGATACACATATTGGTCGGTATAAAGTGTTCAGTTCTGATTTCCGAGGTCGCCTAAATCCGCGTGCCACGTTCTTATAACACGCCGGGGTGAGGGCGCATCCTTGCCATCTCTAGGACTTGACAAAGCTTGATGGAAAAAGCGTGTTCATTATCCCCCCGGAGTGAAGAATTGGTGAATAATATCTGTACATTAAACACGTCAATCCGGTCCTTGGGATTTTCGCTATAGACTAGAGATCCGCAGAACATCGCAGCGCCCCAATTATATCCGCGTTGTTAGTCTCTCTCTCTCTCCGTGTTTCATTCTTACAAGGAGAAGAGACCTGGGAAAGGATTTATGTCTTGAGTCACACAAGTCCCGGGGGAGGGTGTTTGATGATTCCGGGGACAACGTAGCGTGTCACCGAGGACTAGTTAAGCGATGCCCTCCATAAAGATGTCTAGAAGTGCAACTGAAAACAGACACTAATGGCTCGCCGGCATTACAAGTGTGCAAAACGCTTTCCCGCGTTGTTAAAGCCGGTTTCAGCTTTTTGTTTTCTCCTTAACCCCTTCAATACCGGGCTTTAATACCCACCTCCATACCGGGCTTTAATACCCACCTCCATACCGGGCTTTAATACCCACTTCCATTCCGGGCTTTAATACCCACCTCCATACCGGGCTTGAATACCCACCTCCATACCGGGCTTTAATACCCACCTCAATACCGGGCTTTAATACCCACCTCCATACCGGGCTTTAATACCCACCTCCATACCGGGCTTTAATACCCACCTCCATACCGGGCTTTAATACCCACCTCAATACCAGGCTTTAATACCCACCTCCATACCGGGCTTTAATACCCACCTCCATACCGGGCTTGAATACCCACCTCCATACCGGGCTTTAATACCCACCTCCATACCGGGCTTTAATACCCACCTCCATACCGGGCTTTAATACCCACCTCAATACCAGGCTTTAATACCCACCTCCATACCGGGCTTTAATACCCACCTCCATACCGGGCTTGAATACCCACCTCAATACCGGGCTTTAATACCCACCTCCATACCGGGCTTTAATACCCACATCCATACCGGGCTTGAATACCCACCTCAATACCGGGCTTTAATACCCACCTCCATACCGGGCTTTAATACCCACCTCCATACCGGGCTTTAATACCCACCTCCATACCGGGCTTTTACACCCACCTCCATACCGGGCTTTAATACCCACCTCCATACCAGGCTTTAATACCCACCTCAATACCGGGCTTTAACCACTTGCTTACTGGGCACATATACCCCCCTCCTGCCCAGGTGAAATTTCAGCTTCCGGCACTGCGTCGCTTTAACTGACAATTGCGCGGTCGTGCGACGTGGCTCCCAAACAAAATAGGCGTCCTTTTTTCCCCACAAATAGAGCTTTCTTTTGGTGGTATTTGATCACCTCTGCGGTTTTTATTTTTTGCGCTATTAACAAAAATAGAGCGACAATTTTGAAAAAAAATGCAATATTTTTTCATTTTTGCTATAATAAATATTCCCCAAAAATATATAAAAAAACTATTTTTTTCCCTCAGTTTAGGCCGATACGTATTCTTCTACATATTTTTGGTAAAAAAAATCGCAATAAGCGTTTATCGATTGGTTTGCGCAAAAGTTATAGCGTTTACAAAATAGGGGATAGTTTTATTGCATTTCTATTAATTTTTTTTGTTACTACTAATGGCGAAGATCAGCGATTTCTTTCGTGACTGCGACATTATGGCGGACACTTCAGACAATTTTGACACATTTTTGGGACCATTGTCATTTTCACAACGAAAAAAGCTATAAAAATGCACTGATTACTGTGAAAATGGCAATTGCAGTTTGGGAGTTAACCACTAGGGGGCGCTGAAGGGGTTATGTGTGACCTCATGTGTGTTTCTAACTGTAGGGGGCGGGGCTGGATGTGTGACGTCACTGATCGCCTTTCCCTATATCAGGGAACAGACGATCAGTGACATTGCCACAGTGAAGAACGGGGAAGGTGTGTTTACACTCGCCTCTCCCCGTTCTTCAGCTCCAGGGACCGATCGCGGGACACCGGCGGTGATCCGGTCCGCGGGTGCCGCGGTCACGGAGCTTGGGACCGGGTCGCGGGCACGCGACCCACGGCTGGGCACTTAAAGAGGACGTACAGGTACGTGCCTGTGCCCAGCCGTGCCATTCTGTCGACGTAAAAGTGCAGGAGGCGGTCCTTAAGTGGTTAAAGATTTTGGTTGGATGGGGCCGTAAGAATGAGAAGTGGGGATTCAAAGAGATGTCAAGTCACGAAAAAAAAGAACTATTACGTTTTTTGTTTACAGGGTGTTATTAAGCCCCTCTTTTTTGTGTGGTATGGGGTAGGTGGTGGGATCTAAAGAGATATTAAGGGTCACGAAATAGGGAGCTCTTAAGCCCCTTTTTTTCAAAGGGGGGGACCAAATTTTTTTTGGGCGGTTGCCTCCCCCCCCCCCTTTTCTTCCCTGTAGATGGAGGGTTGATTTAGGGGGAGAGGAGAGAGGAAGGAAGGAAGGAAGGGAAAGTAAAATAAACAAAGGGTGTTAGGATTAGGGTTCGGCTTAGGGGAAGGGTTAGGGTGAGGGTTAGGGTGAGGGTGAGGGTTCAGCTTAGGGTTAGGGGTTCGGCTTAGGGTTAGGGTTTGGCTTAGGGTTAGGGTTAGGGTTCGGCTTAGGAATAGGATTAGGGTTCGGCTTAGGGGAAGGGTTAGGGTGAGGGTTAGGCCCCATGCACACGAGACGCTGCTAAACTCGAGTTCAGAGGCATTTGGGCATTTTTTTCAACTGCCCCTGAACACATTTAATGTTATCCTATGTGTCCATGCACACGATCACGTTTTTTGGCGTTTCAAAGCAGTTGGGTTTAGGGCCGTTTTTCCAAACCCAAAATTTTGCGTTTTAGACGCAAATCGCGGCAAAACGCCGCTAAACGCGGCACAAATAGTTTGATTCTGAGCTTGGGGAGGGTCTACAGTGTTTTGGGGATAAACGCTGACAGCCGCAAATCGCGGTAAAACGCCGCAAATCGCCGCGCAATTCGCGGCAAAAACGGGCGTTTTAAATGCCGGTTTTTGCCTTTGAAAAGCTGAGATTAGAGGCGTTTGTAATAGCGTCTCGTGTGCATGGGGCCTTAGGGTTCGGGTTCGGCTTAGGGTTAGGGGTTCGGCTTAGGGTTAGGGTTTGGCTTAGGGGTAGTGTTAGGGTTCGGCTTAGGGTTAGGGTTCGGCTTAGGAATAGGGTTCGGCTTAGGGTTTGGCTTAGGAATAGGGTTAGGGTTCGGCTTAGGGGAAGGGTGAGGGTTAGGGTTAGGGTGAGGGTTAGGGTGAGAGTTAGGGTGAGGTTTTTTTGGGGTGGTTGCCTTTTTTTTCCCTTTTCTCCCTTTCTCCCCTGTAGATGGAGGGTTGATTTAGGGGGAGATGGGAGGGGAGAGAGGAAGGAAAGAAGAGAAGGAAGGGAAAGTAAAATAAACAAAGGGTGTTAGGGCTTAGGGTTAGGGTTCAGCTTAGGAATAGGGTTAGGGTTCGGCTCAGGGGAAGGGTTAGGGTGAGGGTTAGGGTGAGGTTTTTTTTGGGGTGGTTGCCTTTTTTTTCCCTTTTCTCCCTTTCTCCCCTGTAGATGGAGGGTTGATTTAGGGGGAGAGGGGAGGGGAGAGAGGAAGGAAGGAAGAGAAGGAAGGGAAAGTAAAATAAACAAAGGGTGTTAGGGTTAGGGTGTTAGGGCTTAGGTTTAGGGTTCGGCTTAGGGTTAGGGTTAGAGTTCGGCTTAGGGTGAGTGTTAGGTTTAGGGTTAGGGTGAGGGTTAGGGTGAGTTTTTTTGGGGTGGTTGCCTTTTTTTCCCTTTTCTCCCTTTCTCCCCTGTAGATGAAGGGTTGATTTAGGGGGAGAGGGGAGAGGAGAGAGGAAGTAAGAGAAGGAAGGGAAAGTAAAATAAACAAAGGGTGTTAGGGTTAGGGTGTTAGGGTTAGGTTAAGGGTTTAGGGTTAGGGTTAGGGTTCGGCTTAGGGCAAGGGTTAGGTTAAGGGTTTAGGGTTAGGGGTAGGTTAAGGGTTTAGGGGTAGGGTTAGGGTTAGGGTTCGTCTTAGGGGTAGGGTTAGGGTTAGGGTTAGGGTTCGGCTTAGGGGTAGGGTTAGGGTTAGGGTGAGGGTTAGGGTTAGGGTTCGGCTTAGGGTTAGGGTGAGGGTGAGGGTGCTCTCGAGTAGGGGGGGTAGTGTATATTATATTGGTCTGGTGTATGTTTATGTTTTGTGTTGTTTTTGTTTTTTGTATATGTTGTAATTTGTCATAATAAAGAAAAGAAGCAATTATAAAAAAAAAGAGCGGAGACTACGAGCCGGGTCTTCTCCTCCAGTCAAGGCCAGTCAAGTTCCTCCACCCCAATCTCCCCCATCCATGTCTTTATGGACCTTGCTTTGTGCACCGGTGGGGCCAGTCATGTTGGACATCACCAGCGCCTGACCTCACAAACGTCCTTCTGGAAGAACGGTCAAACCTTCCGATAGACACCCTCCTAAACCTTGTGGACGACCTTCCCAGAAGAGGTGAAGCTGTTATAGCTGCAAAGGGCGGAGCCAACTCAATATTAAACCCTACGGGACTAAGACTGGGGAGGCCATTAAAGTTCATGTGCGTGTAAAGGCAGGCGTCCCAATACTTTTGACAATATAATCGACACACACAAAAGCACACGGAGATTCGAGGAAGGATCCGCATCGGCTCCTCAGTTTTCGAACACAATGTACTTTTCCCGGAGTTCCTCTTTAGGACGGATCTCTAGGTCTTATGTAACATAATTGTAGACGGAATCTCTCGGAGGAGCGAGTGTCACAGCAAATCTTACTATCATTTCACATTCGCTGCGCTATTTTTATCTCCCCGCACTTTCCTCTCTCTCTCTCCCTTTCTCTGCGGCTGCGAATCATTTATATCAGACCGATTATGAAATGTATATTCATTGGAGGCAACTTAAGGATAATATTTTAATTACGTTAAAAAGACATCCCAGTGGAAAGGTCGCCCCCCCCTCCTCCCTTCATTGGTAATGGTGATCCACTCTGGTCCATGCTTGAAGGCAATTTAGAGGAAAACTTCACTTTGCATGTCCTGAGGAAGCTTCAGCTTCTTCCGAGACGAGTCGCCACCTTGTGCTTCCTCTGGGCGTCTATAAAACAAATACAAATTCAAGTACGAAAAAAATTAAACTCCAAGCGACAAGTGAATTCAACCAGAGCGACCCGCTAATACTAGTCAGGGGACGGAGCGACCCGCTAATACTAGTCAGGGAACGGAGCGACCCGCTAATACTAGTCAGGGAACGGAGCGACCTGCTAATACTAGTCAGGGAACAGAGCGACCCGCTAATACTAGTCAGGGAACGGAGCGACCCGCTAATACTAGTCAGGGAACAGAGCGACGCCGCTAAGGAAATCCACTGATATACATCAAATCAATAGCAGTATTCCCCCCACTGACACCAATGATGAGACACTATTCCTCCCACTGATACCAATGATGAGACACTATTCCTCCCACTGATACCAATAATGAGACACTATTCCTCCCACTGATACCAATGATGGGACACTATTCCTCCCACTGATGGGACACTATTCCTCCCACTGATACCAATGATGGGACACTATTCCTCCCACTGATGGGACACTATTCCTCCCACTGATACCAATGATGGGACACTATTCCTCCCACTGACACCAATGATGGGACACTATTCCTCCCACTGACACCAATGATGGGACACTATTCCTCCCACTGATACCAATGATGGGACACTATTCCTCCCACTGGTACCAATGATGGGACACTATTGCTCCCACTGACACCAATGATGGGGCACTATTCCTCCCACAGATACCAATGATGGGGCCCTTTGTCTAAAAAGTTTGGAGACACTTGGTCTAGACCAGTCATTCAACTCAACTAGGAGTCTGTGAAACCCTAGGATTCCTCCATCAAGTTAGTCAAGACCAGTTTTTCTCAACTAGGGTTCCTCAAGTAGCTTAGTCTAGAACAGTCATTCTCAACCAGGGTTCCATGGAACCACAGGGTTCCACCAGCTGGTTAGAGTAGACCAGTCTTTCTCAGCTAGGGTACCTCCAACAGGTCAGTCTAGAACAGGGATCACCAAACTACGGCCCTCCAGCTGTTGCGAAATGAGGCATTGTAAAACTCTGACATTTACAGACATGACTAGGCATGATGGTAATTGTAGTTCCTGAACAACTGGAAGGTCATAGTTTGGAAACCACTGGTCTAGAACATTCATTCATAGACCAGACATTCTCACCCAGGAATCTGTGGGACCCTAGTGTTCCTCCAGCAGGTTAGTCTAGGCTAGACATTCTCACCCAGGAATCTGTGGGACCCTAATGTTCCTCCAGCAGGTTATAGTCTACGCTAGACATTCTCAACCAGAAATCTGTGGGACCCTAGTTTTCCTCCAGCAGGTTAGTCTAGGCTAGACATTCTCAACCAGAAATCTGTGGGACCCTAGTGTTCCTCCAGCAGGTTAGTCTAGACTAGACATTCTCAACCAAGAATCTGTGGGACCCTAGTGTTCCTCCAGCAGGTTAGTCTAGACAAGACATTCTCACCCAGGAATCTGTGGGGCCCTAGTGTTCCTCCAGCAGGTTAGTCTAGACAAGACATTCTCACCCAGGAATCTGTGGGGCCCTAGTGTTCCTCCAGCAGGTTAGTCTAGGCTAGACATTCTCACCCAGGAATCTGTGGGACCCTAATGTTCCTCCAGCAGGTTATAGTCTAGGCTAGACATTCTCAACCAGAAATCTGTGGGACCCTAGTTTTCCTCCAGCAGGTTAGTCTAGGCTAGACATTCTCAACCAGAAATCTGTGGGACCCTAGTGTTCCTCCAGCAGGTTAGTCTAGGCTAGACATTCTCAACCAGGAATCTGTGGGACCCTAGTGTTCTTCCAGCAGGTTAGTCTAGGCTAGACATTCTCAACCAGGAATCTGTGGGACCCTAGTGTTCCTCCAGCAGGTTAGTCTAGGCTAGACATTCTCACCCAGGAATCTGTGGGACCCTAGTGTTCCTCCAGCAGGTTAGTCTAAGCTAGACCTTCTCAACCAGGAATCTGTGGGACCCTAATGTTCCTCCAGCAGGTTAGTCTAGGCTAGACATTCTCACCCAGGAATTTGTGGGACCCTAGTGTTCCTCCAGCAGGTTAGTCTAGACTAGACATTCTAAACCAGGAATCTGTGGGACCCTAGTGTTCCTCCAGCAGGTTAGTCTAGGCTAGACATTCTCACCCAGGAATCTGTGGGACCCTAGTGTTCCTCCAGCAGGTTAGTCAAGGCTAGACATTCTCAACCAGGAATCTGTGGGACCCGAGTGTTCCTCCAGCAGGTTAGTCTAGGCTAGAAATTCTCAACCAGGAATCTGTGGGACCCTAGTGTTCCTCCAGCAGGTTAGTCTAGGCTAGACATTCTCACCCAGGAATATGTGGGACCCTAGTGTTCCTCCAGCAGGTTAGTGTAGGCTAGACATTCTCACTAAGGAATCTGTGGGACCCTAGTGTTCCTCCAGCAGGTTAGTCTAAGCTAGACCTTCTCAACCAGGAATCTGTGGGACGCTAATGTTCCTCCAGCAGGTTAGTCTAGGCTAGACATTCTCACCCAGGAATCTGTGGGACCCTAGTGTTCCTCCAGCAGGTTAGTCTAGGCTAGACCTTCTCAACCAGGAATCTGTGGGACCCTAATGTTCCTCCAGCAGGTTAGTCTAGGCTAGACATTCTCACCCAGAAATCTGTGGGACCCTAGTGTTCCTCCAGCAGGTTAGTCTAGGCTAGACATTCTCAACCAGGAATCTGTGGGACCCTAGTGTTCCTCCAGCAGGTTAGTCTAGGCTAGACATTCTCACCCAGGAATCTGTGGGACCCTAATGTTCCTCCAGCAGGTTAGTCTAGACTAGACATTCTAAACCAGGAATCTGTGGGACCCTAGTGTTCCTCCAGCAGGTTAGTCTAGGCTAGACATTCTCAACCAGGAATCTGTGGGACCCTAGTGTTCCTCCAGCAGGTTAGTCTAGGCTAGACATTCTCACCCAGGAATCTGTGGGACCCTAGTGTTCCTCCAGCAGGTTAGTCAAGGCTAGACATTCTCAACCAGGAATCTGTGGGACCCGAGTGTTCCTCCAGCAGGTTAGTCTAGGCTAGACATTCTCAACCAGGAATCTGTGGGACCCTAGTGTTCCTCCAGCAGGTTAGTCTAGACTAGACATTCTCACCCAGGAATCTGTGGGACCCTAGTGTTCCTCCAGTAGGTTAGTCTAGGCTAGACATTCTCAACCAGAAATCTGTGGGACCCTAGTGTTCCTCCAGCAGGTTAGTCTAGGCTAGACATTCTCACCCAGGAATCTGTGGGACCCTAATGTTCCTCCAGCAGGTTAGTCTAGGCTAGACATTCTCACCCAGGAATCTGCGGGACCCTAGTGTTCCTCCAGCAGGTTAGTCTAGGCTAGACATTCTCACCCAGGAATCTGTGGGACCCTAATGTTCCTCCAGCAGGTTAGTCTAGGCTAGACCTTCTCAACCAGGAATCTGTGGGACCCTAGTGTTCCTCCAGCAGGTTATAGGCTAGACATTCTCAACCAGGAATCTGTGGGACCCTAGTGTTCCTCCAGCAGGTTAGTCTAGGCTAGACATTCTCAACCAGGAATCTGTGGGACCCTAGTGTTCCTCCAGCAGGTTAGTCTAGGCTAGACATTCTCACCCAGGAATCTGTGGGACCCTAATGTTCCTCCAGCAGGTTAGTCTAGGCTAGACATTCTCACCCAGGAATCTGTGGGACCCTAATGTTCCTCCAGCAGGTTAGTCTAGGCTAGACCTTTTCAACCAGGAATCTGTGGGACCCTAATGTTCCTCCAGCAGGTTAGTCTAGGCTAGACATTCTCACCCAGGAATCTGTGGGACCCTAGTGTTCCTCCAGCAGGTTAGTCTAGGCTAGACCTTCTCAACCAGGAATCTGTGGGACCCTAGTGTTCCTCCAGCAGGTTAGTCTAGGCTAGACCTTCTCAACCAGGAATCTGTGGCACCCTAATGTTCCTCCAGCAGGTTAGTCTAGACTAGACATTCTAAACCAGGAATCTGTGGGACCCTAGTGTTCCTCCAGCAGGTTAGTCTAGGCTAGACATTCTCAACCAGGAATCTGTGGGACCCTAGTGTTCCTCCAGCAGGTTAGTCTAGGCTAGACATTCTCAACCAGGAATCTGTGGGACCCTAGTGTTCCTCCAGCAGGTTAGTCAAGGCTAGACATTCTCAACCAGGAATCTGTGGGACCCGAGTGTTCCTCCAGCAGGTTAGTCTAGGCTAGACATTCTCAACCAGGAATCTGTGGGACCCTAGTGTTCCTCCAGCAGGTTAGTCTAGACTAGACATTCTCACCCGGGAATCTGTGGGACCCTAGTGTTCCTCCAGTAGGTTAGTCTAGGCTAGACATTCTCAACCAGAAATCTGTGGGACCCTAATGTTCCTCCAGCAGGTTAGTCTAGGCTAGACATTCTCACCCAGGAATCTGTGGGACCCTAATGTTCCTCCAGCAGGTTAGTCTAGGCTAGACATTCTCACCCAGGAATCTGCGGGACCCTAGTGTTCCTCCAGCAGGTTAGTCTAGGCTAGACATTCTCACCCAGGAATCTGTGGGACCCTAATGTTCCTCCAGCAGGTTAGTCTAGGCTAGACCTTCTCAACCAGTAATCTGTGGGACCCTAGTGTTCCTCCAGCAGGTTATAGGCTAGACATTCTCAACCAGGAATCTGTGGGACCCTAGTGTTCCTCCAGCAGGTTAGTCTAGGCTAGACATTCTCAACCAGGAATCTGTGGGACCCTAGTGTTCCTCCAGCAGGTTAGTCTAGGCTAGACATTCTCACCCAGGAATCTGTGGGACCCTAATATTCCTCCAGCAGGTTAGTCAAGGCTAGACATTCTCACCCAGGAATCTGTGGGACCCTAATGTTCCTCCAGCAGGTTAGTCTAGGCTAGACCTTCTCAACCAGGAATCTGTGGGACCTTAGTGTTCCTCCAGCAGGTTATAGTCTAGGCTAGACATTCTCACCCAGAAATCTGTGGGACCCTAGTGTTCCTCCAGCAGGTTAGTCTAGGCTAGACATTCTCACCCAGGAATCTGTGGGACCCTAGTGTTCCTCCAGCAGGTTAGTCTAGGCTAGACATTCTCAACCAGGAATCTGTGGGACCCTAGTGTTCCTCCAGCAGGTTAGTCTAGGCTAGACATTCTCAACCAGGAATCTGTGTGACCCTAGTGTTCCTCCAGCAGGTTAGTCTAGGCTAGACATTCTCAACCAGGAATCTGTGGGACCCTAGTGTTCCTCCAGCAGGTTAGTCTAGGCTAGACATTCTCACCCAGGAATCTGTGGGACCCTAGTGTTCCTCCAGCAGGTTAGTCAAGGCTAGACATTCTCAACCAGGAATCTGTGGGACCCGAGTGTTCCTCCAGCAGGTTAGTCTAGGCTAGAAATTCTCAACCAGGAATCTGTGGGACCCTAGTGTTCCTCCAGCAGGTTAGTCTAGGCTAGACATTCTCACCCAGGAATATGTGGGACCCTAGTGTTCCTCCAGCAGGTTAGTCTAGGCTAGACATTCTCACCCAGGAATATGTGGGACCCTAGTGTTCCTCCAGCAGGTTAGTGTAGGCTAGACATTCTCACTAAGGAATATGTGGGACCCTAGTGTTCCTCCAGCAGGTTAGTCTAAGCTAGACCTTCTCAACCAGGAATCTGTGGGACGCTAATGTTCCTCCAGCAGGTTAGTCTAGGCTAGACATTCTCACCCAGGAATCTGTGGGACCCTAGTGTTCCTCCAGCAGGTTAGTCTAGGCTAGACCTTCTCAACCAGGAATCTGTGGGACCCTAATGTTCCTCCAGCAGGTTAGTCTAGACTAGACATTCTAAACCAGGAATCTGTGGGACCCTAGTGTTCCTCCAGCAGGTTAGTCTAGGCTAGACATTCTTAACCAGGAATCTGTGGGACCCTAGTGTTCCTCCAGCAGGTTAGTCTAGGCTAGACATTCTCACCCAGGAGTCTGTGGGACCCTAGTGTTCCTCCAGCAGGTTAGTCAAGGCTAGACATTCTCAACCAGGAATCTGTGGGACCCGAGTGTTCCTCCAGCAGGTTAGTCTAGGCTAGACATTCTCAACCAGGAATCTGTGGGACCCTAGTGTTCCTCCAGCAGGTTAGTCTAGACTAGACATTCTCACCCAGGAATCTGTGGGACCCTAGTGTTCCTCCAGTAGGTTAGTCTAGGCTAGACATTCTCAACCAGAAATCTGTGGGACCCTAGTGTTCCTCCAGCAGGTTAGTCTAGGCTAGACATTCTCACCCAGGAATCTGTGGGACCCTAATGTTCCTCCAGCAGGTTAGTCTAGGCTAGACATTCTCACCCAGGAATCTGCGGGACCCTAGTGTTCCTCCAGCAGGTTAGTCTAGGCTAGACATTCTCACCCAGGAATCTGTGGGACCCTAATGTTCCTCCAGCAGGTTAGTCTAGGCTAGACCTTCTCAACCAGGAATCTGTGGGACCCTAGTGTTCCTCCAGCAGGTTATAGGCTAGACATTCTCAACCAGGAATCTGTGGGACCCTAGTGTTCCTC
Organism: Rana temporaria; assembly: GCF_905171775.1. Taxonomy (NCBI): domain Eukaryota; kingdom Metazoa; phylum Chordata; class Amphibia; order Anura; family Ranidae; genus Rana; species Rana temporaria. Next base: position 6,427,053 of record NC_053496.1, read on the forward strand.
CAGCAGGTTAGTCTAGGCTAGACATTCTCAACCAGGAATCTGTGGGACCCTAGTGTTCCTCCAGCAGGTTAGTCTAGGCTAGACATTCTCACCCAGGAATCTGTGGGACCCTAATGTTCCTCCAGCAGGTTAGTCTAGGCTAGACATTCTCACCCAGGAATCTGTGGGACCCTAATGTTCCTCCAGCAGGTTAGTCTAGGCTAGACCTTCTCAACCAGGAATCTGTGGGACCCTAATGTTCCTCCAGCAGGTTAGTCTAGGCTAGACATTCTCACCCAGGAATCTGTGGGACCCTAGTGTTCCTCCAGCAGGTTAGTCTAGGCTAGACCTTCTCAACCAGGAATCTGTGGGACCCTAGTGTTCCTCCAGCAGGTTAGTCTAGGCTAGACCTTCTCAACCAGGAATCTGTGGGACCCTAATGTTCCTCCAGCAGGTTAGTCTAGACTAGACATTCTAAACCAGGAATCTGTGGGACCCTAGTGTTCCTCCAGCAGGTTAGTCTAGGCTAGACATTCTCAACCAGGAATCTGTGGGACCCTAGTGTTCCTCCAGCAGGTTAGTCTAGGCTAGACATTCTCACCCAGGAATCTGTGGGACCCTAGTGTTCCTCCAGCAGGTTAGTCTAGACTAGACATTCTCACCCAGGAATCTGTGGGACCCTAGTGTTCCTCCAGTAGGTTAGTCTAGGCTAGACATTCTCAACCAGAAATCTGTGGGACCCTAGTGTTCCTCCAGCAGGTTAGTCTAGGCTAGACATTCTCACCCAGGAATCTGTGGGACCCTAATGTTCCTCCAGCAGGTTAGTCTAGGCTAGACATTCTCACCCAGGAATCTGCGGGACCCTAGTGTTCCTCCAGCAGGTTAGTCTAGGCTAGACATTCTCACCCAGGAATCTGTGGGACCCTAATGTTCCTCCAGCAGGTTAGTCTAGGCTAGACCTTCTCAACCAGGAATCTGTGGGACCCTAGTGTTCCTCCAGCAGGTTATAGGCTAGACATTCTCAACCAGGAATCTGTGGGACCCTAGTGTTCCTCCAGCAGGTTAGTCTAGGCTAGACATTCTCAACCAGGAATCTGTGGGACCCTAGTGTTCCTCCAGCAGGTTAGTCTAGGCTAGACATTCTCACCCAGGAATCTGTGGGACCCTAGTGTTCCTCCAGCAGGTTAGTCTAGGCTAGACATTCTCACCCAGGAATCTGTGGAACCCTAATGTTCCTCCAGCAGGTTAGTCTAGGCTAGACATTCTCACCCAGGAATCTGCAAGACCCTAGTGTTCCTCCAGCAGGTTAGTCTAGGCTAGACATTCTCACCCAGGAATCTGTGGGACCCTAATGTTCCTCCAGCAGGTTAGTCTAGGCTAGACATTCTCACCCAGGAATCTGCGGGACCCTAGTGTTCCTCCAGCAGGTTAGTCTAGGCTAGACATTCTCACCCAGGAATCTGTGGGACCCTAATGTTCCTCCAGCAGGTTAGTCTAGGCTAGACCTTCTCAACCAGGAATCTGTGGGACCCTAGTGTTCCTCCAGCAGGTTATAGGCTAGACATTCTCAACCAGGAATCTGTGGGACCCTAGTGTTCCTCCAGCAGGTTAGTCTAGGCTAGACATTCTCAACCAGGAATCTGTGGGACCCTAGTGTTCCTCCAGCAGGTTAGTCTAGGCTAGACATTCTCACCCAGGAATCTGTGGGACCCTAATGTTCCTCCAGCAGGTTAGTCTAGGCTAGACATTCTCACCCAGGAATCTGTGGGACCCTAATGTTCCTCCAGCAGGTTAGTCTAGGCTAGACCTTTTCAACCAGGAATCTGTGGGACCCTAATGTTCCTCCAGCAGGTTAGTCTAGGCTAGACATTCTCACCCAGGAATCTGTGGGACCCTAGTGTTCCTCCAGCAGGTTAGTCTAGGCTAGACCTTCTCAACCAGGAATCTGTGGGACCCTAGTGTTCCTCCAGCAGGTTAGTCTAGGCTAGACCTTCTCAACCAGGAATCTGTGGCACCCTAATGTTCCTCCAGCAGGTTAGTCTAGACTAGACATTCTAAACCAGGAATCTGTGGGACCCTAGTGTTCCTCCAGCAGGTTAGTCTAGGCTAGACATTCTCAACCAGGAATCTGTGGGACCCTAGTGTTCCTCCAGCAGGTTAGTCTAGGCTAGACATTCTCAACCAGGAATCTGTGGGACCCTAGTGTTCCTCCAGCAGGTTAGTCAAGGCTAGACATTCTCAACCAGGAATCTGTGGGACCCGAGTGTTCCTCCAGCAGGTTAGTCTAGGCTAGACATTCTCAACCAGGAATCTGTGGGACCCTAGTGTTCCTCCAGCAGGTTAGTCTAGACTAGACATTCTCACCCGGGAATCTGTGGGACCCTAGTGTTCCTCCAGTAGGTTAGTCTAGGCTAGACATTCTCAACCAGAAATCTGTGGGACCCTAATGTTCCTCCAGCAGGTTAGTCTAGGCTAGACATTCTCACCCAGGAATCTGTGGGACCCTAATGTTCCTCCAGCAGGTTAGTCTAGGCTAGACATTCTCACCCAGGAATCTGCGGGACCCTAGTGTTCCTCCAGCAGGTTAGTCTAGGCTAGACATTCTCACCCAGGAATCTGTGGGACCCTAATGTTCCTCCAGCAGGTTAGTCTAGGCTAGACCTTCTCAACCAGTAATCTGTGGGACCCTAGTGTTCCTCCAGCAGGTTATAGGCTAGACATTCTCAACCAGGAATCTGTGGGACCCTAGTGTTCCTCCAGCAGGTTAGTCTAGGCTAGACATTCTCAACCAGGAATCTGTGGGACCCTAGTGTTCCTCCAGCAGGTTAGTCTAGGCTAGACATTCTCACCCAGGAATCTGTGGGACCCTAATGTTCCTCCAGCAGGTTAGTCAAGGCTAGACATTCTCACCCAGGAATCTGTGGGACCCTAATGTTCCTCCAGCAGGTTAGTCTAGGCTAGACCTTCTCAACCAGGAATCTGTGGGACCCTAGTGTTCCTCCAGCAGGTTATAGTCTAGGCTAGACATTCTCACCCAGAAATCTGTGGGACCCTAGTGTTCCTCCAGCAGGTTAGTCTAGGCTAGACATTCTCACCCAGGAATCTGTGGGACCCTAGTGTTCCTCCAGCAGGTTAGTCTAGGCTAGACATTCTCAACCAGGAATCTGTGGGACCCTAGTGTTCCTCCAGCAGGTTAGTCTAGGCTAGACATTCTCAACCAGGAATCTGTGTGACCCTAGTGTTCCTCCAGCAGGTTAGTCTAGGCTAGACATTCTCAACCAGGAATCTGTGGGACCCTAGTGTTCCTCCAGCAGGTTAGTCTAGGCTAGACATTCTCACCCAGGAATCTGTGGGACCCTAGTGTTCCTCCAGCAGGTTAGTCAAGGCTAGACATTCTCAACCAGGAATCTGTGGGACCCGAGTGTTCCTCCAGCAGGTTAGTCTAGGCTAGAAATTCTCAACCAGGAATCTGTGGGACCCTAGTGTTCCTCCAGCAGGTTAGTCTAGGCTAGACATTCTCACCCAGGAATATGTGGGACCCTAGTGTTCCTCCAGCAGGTTAGTCTAGGCTAGACATTCTCACCCAGGAATATGTGGGACCCTAGTGTTCCTCCAGCAGGTTAGTGTAGGCTAGACATTCTCACTAAGGAATATGTGGGACCCTAGTGTTCCTCCAGCAGGTTAGTCTAAGCTAGACCTTCTCAACCAGGAATCTGTGGGACGCTAATGTTCCTCCAGCAGGTTAGTCTAGGCTAGACATTCTCACCCAGGAATCTGTGGGACCCTAGTGTTCCTCCAGCAGGTTAGTCTAGGCTAGACCTTCTCAACCAGGAATCTGTGGGACCCTAATGTTCCTCCAGCAGGTTAGTCTAGACTAGACATTCTAAACCAGGAATCTGTGGGACCCTAGTGTTCCTCCAGCAGGTTAGTCTAGGCTAGACATTCTTAACCAGGAATCTGTGGGACCCTAGTGTTCCTCCAGCAGGTTAGTCTAGGCTAGACATTCTCACCCAGGAGTCTGTGGGACCCTAGTGTTCCTCCAGCAGGTTAGTCAAGGCTAGACATTCTCAACCAGGAATCTGTGGGACCCGAGTGTTCCTCCAGCAGGTTAGTCTAGGCTAGACATTCTCAACCAGGAATCTGTGGGACCCTAGTGTTCCTCCAGCAGGTTAGTCTAGACTAGACATTCTCACCCAGGAATCTGTGGGACCCTAGTGTTCCTCCAGTAGGTTAGTCTAGGCTAGACATTCTCAACCAGAAATCTGTGGGACCCTAGTGTTCCTCCAGCAGGTTAGTCTAGGCTAGACATTCTCACCCAGGAATCTGTGGGACCCTAATGTTCCTCCAGCAGGTTAGTCTAGGCTAGACATTCTCACCCAGGAATCTGCGGGACCCTAGTGTTCCTCCAGCAGGTTAGTCTAGGCTAGACATTCTCACCCAGGAATCTGTGGGACCCTAATGTTCCTCCAGCAGGTTAGTCTAGGCTAGACCTTCTCAACCAGGAATCTGTGGGACCCTAGTGTTCCTCCAGCAGGTTATACGCTAGACATTCTCAACCAGGAATCTGTGGGACCCTAGTGTTCCTCCAGCAGGTTAGTCTAGGCTAGACATTCTCAACCAGGAATCTGTGGGACCCTAGTGTTCCTCCAGCAGGTTAGTCTAGGCTAGACATTCTCACCCAGGAATCTGTGGGACCCTAATGTTCCTCCAGCAGGTTAGTCTAGGCTAGACATTCTCACCCAGGAATCTGTGGGACCCTAATGTTCCTCCAGCAGGTTAGTCTAGGCTAGACCTTCTCAACCAGGAATCTGTGGGACCCTAATGTTCCTCCAGCAGGTTAGTCTAGGCTAGACATTCTCACCCAGGAATCTGTGGGACCCTAGTGTTCCTCCAGCAGGTTAGTCTAGGCTAGACCTTCTCAACCAGTAATCTGTGGGACCCTAGTGTTCCTCCAGCAGGTTATAGGCTAGACATTCTCAACCAGAAATCTGTGGGACCCTAGTGTTCCTCCAGTAGGTTAGTCTAGGCTAGACATTCTCAACCAGAAATCTGTGGGACCCTAATGTTCCTCCAGCAGGTTAGTCTAGGCTAGACATTCTCACCCAGGAATCTGCGAGGACCCTAATGTTCCTCCAGCAGGTTAGTCTAGGCTAGACATTCTCACCCAGGAATCTGCGGGACCCTAGTGTTCCTCCAGCAGGTTAGTCTAGGCTAGACATTCTCACCCAGGAATCTGTGGGACCCTAATGTTCCTCCAGCAGGTTAGTCTAGGCTAGACCTTCTCAACCAGTAATCTGTGGGACCCTAGTGTTCCTCCAGCAGGTTATAGGCTAGACATTCTCAACCAGGAATCTGTGGGACCCTAGTGTTCCTCCAGCAGGTTAGTCTAGGCTAGACATTCTCACCCAGGAATCTGTGGGACCCTAGTGTTCCTCCAGCAGGTTAGTCTAGGCTAGACATTCTCACCCAGGAATCTGTGGAACCCTAATGTTCCTCCAGCAGGTTAGTCTAGGCTAGACATTCTCACCCAGGAATCTGCAAGACCCTAGTGTTCCTCCAGCAGGTTAGTCTAGGCTAGACATTCTCACCCAGGAATCTGTGGGACCCTAATGTTCCTCCAGCAGGTTAGTCTAGGCTAGACCTTCTCAACCAGTAATCTGTGGGACCCTAGTGTTCCTCCAGCAGGTTATAGGCTAGACATTCTCAACCAGAAATCTGTGGGACCCTAGTGTTCCTCCAGCAGGTTAGTCTAGGCTAGACATTCTCACCCAGGAATCTGTGGGACCCTAATGTTCCTCCAGCAGGTTAGTCTAGGCTAGACATTCTCACCCAGGAATCTGCGAGACCCTAGTGTTCCTCCAGCAGGTTAGTCTAGGCTAGACATTCTCACCCAGGAATCTGTGGGACCCTAATGTTCCTCCAGCAGGTTATTCTAGGCTAGACCTTCTCAACCAGTAATCTGTGGGACCCTAGTGTTCCTCCAGTAGGTTAGTCTAGGCTAGACATTCTCACCCAGGAATCTGTGGGACCCTAATGTTCCTCCAGCAGGTTAGTCTAGGCTAGACCTTCTCAACCAGGAATCTGTGGGACCCTAGTGTTCCTCCAGCAGGTTATAGTCTAGGCTAGACATTCTCACCCAGAAATCTGTGGGACCCTAGTGTTCCTCCAGCAGGTTAGTCTAGGCTAGACATTCTCACCCAGGAATCTGTGGGACCCTAGTGTTCCTCCAGCAGGTTAGTCTAGGCTAGACATTCTCAACCAGGAATCTGTGGGACCCTAGTGTTCCTCCAGCAGGTTAGTCTAGGCTAGACATTCTCAACCAGGAATCTGTGTGACCCTAGTGTTCCTCCAGCAGGTTAGTCTAGGCTAGACATTCTCAACCAGGAATCTGTGGGACCCTAGTGTTCCTCCAGCAGGTTAGTTTAGGCTAGACATTCTCACCCAGGAATCTGTGGGACCCTAGTGTTCCTCCAGCAGGTTAGTCTAGGCTAGACATTCTCACCCAGGAATCTGTGGGACCCTAATGTTCCTCCAGCAGGTTAGTCTAGGCTAGACCTTCTCAACCAGGAATCTGTGGGACCCTAGTGTTCCTCCAGCAGGTTATAGTCTAGGCTAGACATTCTCACCCAGAAATCTGTGGGACCCTAGTGTTCCTCCAGCAGGTTATAGTCTAGGCTAGACATTCTCACCCAGAAATCTGTGGGACCCTAGTGTTCCTCCAGCAGGTTTTAGTCTAGGCTAGACATTCTCACCCAGAAATCTGTGGGACCCTAGTGTTCCTCCAGCAGGTTAGTCTAGGCTAGACATTCTCAACCAGGAATCTGTGGGACCCTAGTGTTCCTCCAGCAGGTTAGTCTAGGCTAGACCTTCTCAACCAGGAATCTGTGGGACCCTAGTGTTCCTCCAGCAGGTTAGTCTAGGCTAGACATTCTCAACCAGGAATCTGTGGGACCCTAGTGTTCCTCCAGCAGGTTTGTCTAGATCAGTCATTCTCAACCAGGGTTCCTCCAGCAGGTTTACACAGTAAATATAAGCATACATCCCAACCGTCCAGGATTCTACGGGACCGTCCCATGATTTGAAGTAAGTCCCGGTGTCCCAGCAATCCCTTCAGTTTCTTTTTCCAGTTGGAAGCCAAGATCTCAGGCTGGCAGCTTTGCATAAATTGTGGGGGGGGGGGGGGGTGCACAGTCATGCTTGTCTGGACATTCTCACCCAGGAATCTGCGAGACCCTAGTGTTCCTCCAGCAGGTTAGTCTAGGCTAGACATTCTCACCCAGGAATCTGTGGGACCCTAATGTTCCTCCAGCAGGTTATTCTAGGCTAGACCTTCTCAACCAGTAATCTGTGGGACCCTAGTGTTCCTCCAGTAGGTTAGTCTAGGCTAGACATTCTCACCCAGGAATCTGTGGGACCCTAATGTTCCTCCAGCAGGTTAGTCTAGGCTAGACCTTCTCAACCAGGAATCTGTGGGACCCTAGTGTTCCTCCAGCAGGTTATAGTCTAGGCTAGACATTCTCACCCAGAAATCTGTGGGACCCTAGTGTTCCTCCAGCAGGTTAGTCTAGGCTAGACATTCTCACCCAGGAATCTGTGGGACCCTAGTGTTCCTCCAGCAGGTTAGTCTAGGCTAGACATTCTCAACCAGGAATCTGTGGGACCCTAGTGTTCCTCCAGCAGGTTAGTCTAGGCTAGACATTCTCAACCAGGAATCTGTGTGACCCTAGTGTTCCTCCAGCAGGTTAGTCTAGGCTAGACATTCTCAACCAGGAATCTGTGGGACCCTAGTGTTCCTCCAGCAGGTTAGTTTAGGCTAGACATTCTCACCCAGGAATCTGTGGGACCCTAGTGTTCCTCCAGCAGGTTAGTCTAGGCTAGACATTCTCACCCAGGAATCTGTGGGACCCTAATGTTCCTCCAGCAGGTTAGTCTAGGCTAGACCTTCTCAACCAGGAATCTGTGGGACCCTAGTGTTCCTCCAGCAGGTTATAGTCTAGGCTAGACATTCTCACCCAGAAATCTGTGGGACCCTAGTGTTCCTCCAGCAGGTTATAGTCTAGGCTAGACATTCTCACCCAGAAATCTGTGGGACCCTAGTGTTCCTCCAGCAGGTTTTAGTCTAGGCTAGACATTCTCACCCAGAAATCTGTGGGACCCTAGTGTTCCTCCAGCAGGTTAGTCTAGGCTAGACATTCTCAACCAGGAATCTGTGGGACCCTAGTGTTCCTCCAGCAGGTTAGTCTAGGCTAGACCTTCTCAACCAGGAATCTGTGGGACCCTAGTGTTCCTCCAGCAGGTTAGTCTAGGCTAGACATTCTCAACCAGGAATCTGTGGGACCCTAGTGTTCCTCCAGCAGGTTAGTCTAGATCAGTCATTCTCAACCAGGGTTCCTCCAGCAGGTTTACACAGTAAATATAAGCATACATCCCAACCGTCCCGGATTCTACGGGACCGTCCCATGATTTGAAGTAAGTCCCGGTGTCCCAGCAATCCCTTCAGTTTCTTTTTCCAGTTGGAAGCCAAGATCTCAGGCTGGCAGCTTTGCATAAATTGTGGGGGGGGGGGGGGGGGGTGCACAGTCATGCTTGACAGTCGAAACGTTGGCAGCGCGGCCGCCCAATTGAAGGTGACATTCCTCAAACGGAGGCAAAGCTCGGAAATGACAAGGTAACATTTGGGCGGCTTGTCTTGTGACAAATCTCTGAGTAAAGTTGAAGGCAGAAACAGAAAGATAAAGTCAGGGGACCGAATTGTCGCTTTGTAGCGGGTAAGTAGGACATCGACAAGCCGCCACCAACGCGCGTCTCGGGATTATATATAACGTGCCGACCACAACCCGACTCTCCATGGATTCTTTTCCAACCATCCGAAAATCCTGCAGAAAGACGTAAAAGTGGAAATTAAACTTCATGTAAACCCAGCGACTGAAATCACACTGAACAGGTTATTCCCTTGCGCTGGCCGTTTAACTGGTAGGTAAATCGGAGAGCTGGGGGGGGGGGGGCGGGCTTCCCGGTCATTTGATTTGTGTGATTGGCTCGTTGCTGGCTCCCACCCCAAAAAACAATATCCAGGAGCTGTTGCTGTCCTGGAAGTGTGCAAGTGAAAGGAAGAAGTAGGAGGCCCTAGTGATGCCACCTGTGAGTCACCCAGCACCACTCTGAGCCACTCCCAACCCAGATCACAAACAATGGGGGGAACTCTGGGGACTGTGATGTAAGGGGGGGGGGACCAGGGCCGGATTTTCTCTCCCTGCCGCCCCAAGGCCAGGTTCCGCAATGCACCCCCTCCCTGCCAACCGAACCCCCCCCCCAAATCAACGGAGAATGAGCGGCACGGTTCGTTAAAATATGTTTTGTTTTGTTTTTTTACTTTTTTATCATTTTTTTTTATTATTAGCAGCTTGTCGCTTACTTTTTAAAATTTTTGTATAATTTTCTTATTATTTTCCTTATTATTTTTCTTATTCTTTACTTTTTTATTTTATTAATTTAATTATTATTTCTTATTATTTATTCATTTTTTTATCAATTTTGTTCACTTAACTTATTTGCTATCACACAGGAGAAAACAATTTCCTGTGTGATTGCAATTGGAGGTGACATGTTCTCTTTATTGACCATGTCACCTTCCAAAACAGGAGTCCTAGCACTGTGCTAGAACTCCTGTTACAGCTGAGATGGGAAGAGTACAGCTCTCCCCTCTCTCTGTGTACATCGGCAGCAGGGACAGGAGACAGACTCGGTGTCCGGGGGGAGGACGGAGTCCCGAAGACAGAGCCAGCAGAGAGAGGTATGTGGGGTGGGGGGAGGGAGGGGAGGACGGACGGGAGCACACATTTTACAAGTGATTTCGGCGACATCGCCGCAATCACTTGTTAACGAGCGAGCGAATTCCCCCATAACTTACCGCCCTTAACTGTATGTTCCAGGAATCGGGGGACTCCATGCCACTGCCTCCCCTTGGCGCCCTGCCGCCCCAAGGCCTGGCCTCAGTGGCCTTGTGGGAAATCCGGGCCTGGGGGGGACTCTGGGGACCCTGATATAAAGGGGGGACCTCTGGGGACCCTGATGTAAGGGGTGGAACTGTGGGGACCCTGATGTCAGGCGGTGATATCTGGGGACCCTGATGTAAGGGGGGGGACCCTGGGGACTCTGATGTAAGGGGTGGAATTGTGGGGACCCTGATGTAAGGGGGGATACTCTGGGGACCCTTATGTAAGGGGGGATATCTGGGGACCCTGATGTAAGGGGTCGAACTGTGGGGACCCCGATGTAAGGGGGGGAACCCTATGGACTGTGATGTAAGGGGGGGAGCTCTGAGGGCCCCTATGTAAGGGGGGATACTCTGGGAACCCTGATTTGAAGAGAGGGGAGTCTTGGGACTCTAATGTAAGGGGGGGAGACCTTGGGGATCCTAATGAAAGGGGTAAACTCTGATGGAGGGGGGTCAGGCCCAGGAGGCCCAGGCCTAAAGCTGTGTGAATTTCTGTCCTGTTCCCCCCCCTACCTTCCACATACCACTGCAGGATTGGATGATGTAAGCTGGAGATGAAGCCGCCTCCTGCAAACTTCAGCCAATCCATGAAAAGGTATCCAGCCAATGAGGTGCCAACATCACTTCCTCCCAGCTCCCCAGTCAGTCTCCACACAGAGTTAATGTTGGCTAGGAGGTAAGAAAGCATCCCTGTACAGGCTGCACTTGCACCCTTTATTTTTATATTGGGTGGGTGCAAGTAGCTGGTCTTGCCTGGGCTGCAAAAAATGGTCTAGCACCGGCACCGATTGTAGAGGTCTTCTTGCCCTAACTCATGGCAATGCTGAAGCCTATACAGGCAGTTACAGGGGCTGTAGGTTTTTAAGCTCTTAATTCGGATTTGTGTGTACGCCGGTACAGTGCCTTTTTGATGTTCTGTCGAAAATGTGCCCGCCGTTGAAAAGTGACCGCGCATGCGCAGAACGGCAGAGAGGTCACGCCGCCTCTTATTTGAAAGTAGGAGTCGTTTTCCGATGTTCTGTGGAAATTGTGCCCGCCGTCGGAAAGTGGCTACGCATGCACAGAACGGCAGAGACATCGCGCCGCCTCCCATTTGTAAGTAGAAGTCATTTTCCGATGTTCTGTCAAAAATGTACCAGCCGTCCAAAAGAGGCCGCGCATGCGCAGAACGGCGGAGTGGTCACGCCGCCTCCTATTCTTACGTAGGAGTCGTTTTCCGATGTTCTGTCGAAAATGTGCCCGCCGTTGGAAAGTGGCCACGCATGCGCAGAATGTCAGAGACGTCACGCCGCATACCATTCGTAAGTAGGAGTTGCTTTCCGATGTTCTGTCGAAATGTGCCCGCCTTTGGAAAGTGGCCACGCATGCGCAGAACGGCAGAGATGTCACGCCGCATACCATTCGTAAGTAGGAGTCGCTTTCCGATGTTCTGTCGAAAATGTACCAGTCGTCCAAAAGAGGGCGCGCATGCGCAGAACGGCAGAGAGGTCACGCCGCCTCCCATTCGTAAGTAGGAGTCGCTTTCCGATGTTCTGTCGAAAATGTGCCCGCCATTGGAAAGTGGCCACGCATGCGCAGAACGGCAGAGACGTCACGCCGCATACCATTCGTAAGTAGTAGTCGTTTTCCAATGTTCTGTCGAAAATGTACCAGCCGTCCAAAAGAGGGCGCGCATGCGCAGAACGGCAGAGACGTCACGCCGCCTCCTTTTCGTAAGTAGGAGTCGTTTTACGATATTTTGTCAAAATTAGCCAGCCGTCGAAAAAAGTGGCCGCGCATGCTCAGAACGGCAGAGACATCACGCCGCATGCCATTCGTAAGTAGGAGTCGTTTTCCGATGTTCTGTCAAAATGTGCCAGCCGTCAAAAAAAGTGGCCGCGCATGTGCAGAACGGCGGAGAGGTCACGCCGCCTCTTATTCGTTAAGTAGGAGGCGTTTTTTTCCGATGTTCTGTTGAAAATGTGCCCGCCGTCCGGAAAGTGGCCGTGCATGCGCAGGACGGCTGAGACATCACGCCGCATACCATTCGTAAGTAGTAGTCGTTTTCCAATGTTCTGTCGAAAATGTACTAGCCGTCCAAAAGAGGCCTCATGAGATTCCGCCACGTTTTCCAGCAACCTGCTGCGTCATTTTATCGCCCATTAAAATGCCAGGCGGTGGCTGACATAACTCTGCGGTGTCGGGTCGGAGTCCTTCTATAGGAATATTATAGGAAGATATACAGCCGGCCTTTCAGCCAAGTTCAGCCGCCGGCCTCGGTAGCCGTCACTCCCGGCTGTATAATAACTCCGGAGCAGTGTATCGACGGCGTCCTGTCCAATCGGTTTACAATAAATCACGGAGCTCGCTCATTTTCGCACGCACGATCGGGTGTGCAGATCATTTCTCAGCGCCGCCAAGTGTAGTGAGCCTTAAAGAGAGCCGCTATTTAGTCCTCATAAACGAGTTACACTATATTGTCAAAAGTATTGGGACGCCTGCCTTTACACGCACATGAAATTTATTGGCATCCCAGTCTTAGTCCGTAGTGTTCAATATTGAGTTGGCTCCGCCCTTTGCAGCTATAACAGCTTCACCTCTTCTGGGAAGGCCGTCCACAAGGTTTAGGAGGGTGTCTATGGGAATTTTTGACCATTCTTCCAGAAGAGCATTTGTGAGGTCAGGCACCGGTGCACAAAGCAAGGTCCATAAAGACATGGATGGGTGAGTTTGGGGTGGAGGAACTTGACTGACCTTGACTGGAGAAGGTCTGGCTCGTAGTCTCTGCTCTTATTCAACCCTAAGGTGTTCTATTGGGTTGAGGTCGGGAGTCGAAGCGTTACGTCACGTCTCGTGGCTTCCTCAGGGGAAGCACTCTGCACTCTGACTCCGGTCAAGTTCCTCCCCCCCAAACTCGCTCATCCATGTGTTTATAGACCTTGCTTTGTGTACTGGTCCAAACCATTTGGTGGAGGGGGGATTATGGTGTGGGGGGTTGTTTTTCAGGAGTTGGGTTTGGCCCCTTAGTTCCAGTGAAGGGAACTCTTAAGGCGTCAGCATGCCAAGACGTTTTAGACAATTTCATTCTCCCAACTTTGTGGGAACAGTTTGGGGACGGCCACTTCCTGTTCCAACATGACTACCCACCAGTGTACGAAGCAAGGTCCATAAAGACATGGATGAGCGGGTTTGGGGTGTGAATGTAGGTTACAGGTGGGGGGTGACTGGAAGGGCCACAGAAATAATAGTGTTCGAATTGGAAGAAGGGTTAGCACTAGGGTTCAAGAAAGGGTTAGTGTTAGGGTTACATGGAGGGTTAATGTGCAGGTTACAAGAAGGGTTAGTATTAGGGTTACAAGAAGTTTTAGTGTTAGGGTTGCAAGAAGGGTTAGTGTTAGGGTTATAAGAATGATTTGTGTTAGGGTAACAAAAAGGGTTAGTATTAGATTTACAAGAAGGGTTAGTGTTAGGGTTACAAGAAGAGCTAGTGTTAGGGTTACAAGAAGAGCTAGTGTTAGGGTTACAAGAAGGGTTAGTGTTAGGGTTACGAGAAGGGTTAGTGTTAGGGTTACAAGAAGGGTTAGTGTTAGGGTTACAAGAAGGGTTAGTGTTAGGGTTACAAGAAGGGTTAGTGTTAGGGTTACAAGAAGGGTTAGTGTTAGGGTTACAAGAAGGGTTAGTGTTAGGGTTACAAGAAGGGTTAGTGTTAGGGTTACAAGAAGGGTTAGTGTTAGGGTTACAAGAAGGGTTAGTGTTAGGGTTACAAGAAGATCTAGTGTTAGGGTTACAAGAAGGGTTAGTGTTAGGGTTACAAGAAGGGTTAGTGTTAGGTTTACAAGAAGGGTTAGTGTTAGGGTTACAAGAAGGGTTAGTGTTAGGGTTACAAGAAGGGTTAGTGTTAGGGTTACAAGAAGGGTTAGTGTTAGGGTTACAAGAAGATCTAGTGTTAGGGTTACAAGATGGGTTAGTGTTAGGGTTACAAGAAGAGCTAGTGTTAGGGTTACAAGAAGAGTTAGTGTTAGGGTTACAAGAAGGGTTAGTGTTAGGGTTACAAGAAGATCTAGTGTTAGGGTTACAAGAAGGGTTAGTGTTAGGGTTACAAGAAGGGCTAGTGTTAGGGTTACAAGTAGGGTTAGTGTTAGGGTTACAAGAAGAGCTAGTGTTAGGGTTACAAGAAGGGTTAGTGTTAGGGTTACAAGAAGGGTTAGTGTTAGGGTTACGAGAAGGGTTAGTGTTAGGGTTACGAGAAGGGTTAGTGTTAGGGTTACAAGAAGGGTTAGTGTTAGGGTTACAAGAAGGGTTAGTGTTAGGGTTACAAGAAGGGTTAGGGTTACAAGAAGAGCTAGTGTTAGGGTTACAAGAAGGGTTAGTGTTAGGGTTACAAGAAGATCTAGTGTTAGGGTTACAAGAAGGGTTAGTGTTAGGGTTACAAGAAGATCTAGTGTTAGGGTTACAAGAAGGGTTAGTGTTAGGGTTACAAGAAGAGCTAGTGTTAGGTTTACAAGAAGGGTTAGTGTTAGGGTTACAAGAAGATCTAGTGTTAGGGTTACAAGATGGGTTAGTGTTAGGGTTACAAGAAGAGCTAGTGTTAGGGTTACAAGAAGAGTTAGTGTTAGGGTTACAAGAAGGGTTAGTGTTAGGGTTACAAGAAGAGCTAGTGTTAGGTTTACAAGAAGGGTTAGTGTTAGGGTTACAAGAAGATCTAGTGTTAGGGTTACAAGATGGGTTAGTGTTAGGGTTACAAGAAGAGCTAGTGTTAGGGTTACAAGAAGAGTTAGTGTTAGGGTTACAAGAAGGGTTAGTGTTAGGGTTACAAGAAGATCTAGTGTTAGGGTTACAAGAAGGGTTAGTGTTAGGGTTACAAGAAGGGCTAGTGTTAGGTTTACAAGAAGGGTTAGTGTTAGGCAGGGCCGATCCTAGGCAGGGTGCACAGGGTGCATTGCACCCAGGCACCTCCAGAAGATGGTTCTTGCAGAGCAGCACAACTGATTGGCTACTTGTTCTGTTGCCTTGGCTCTGCTGTACATGGGCTGCACAAGGCCGATACTCAGTAAACATAAAACACATAAAGTGTTTATACGGTACAGTTGGATATTTTCCCCGGACTCGCTGGGACGGAAAGTTATTCCCCAATCATCACCCGATGTCACATCGCCGGCGTCCTTGTGAAAAATGGGACATTAAAAACGGATTGTGCTAAGAAGAGAAAGTTGGCGGCGCTGCGCCGGGCTCCGGGATGACGGATCTCCGGCTCGGTGTGCGGAGTCCAGTAATGGGAAGGAATAGTCAGTAGATATTTCATTTCTTCTCCTCGGCTGTCTGTGATAATCGAAGGATAAAAGAAGGACGCCGGAGAATTCTTTATGAGAGGAGACAACTTCTGCCGCCGCGTAATAAATGGGGGGAAGTAAAAACAAGCGGATCTGATTGATTTTTGTGGAACAGGCGGGAGGAAGTTCTGGCGAAACTCGTCAGGGGAACCCACCAACAAAACACGGAGCAATATTATCTCTCTCTCTATGTTGTATAATGTATCATGAAATTAGATGGAGGACAGTCGGCACTCCCATTGGTTGTTGTTATCTGTGACATCATCCATCAGCTGGCAGCGGTCAGCAGGTACAACGCTCACTCATGGGTAGCAGTACTGACTTATTGCTGATGTGTGAGAGATAACATCTGGGCCACTGAAGTGCTGCTCAACTCTAAGGAATATGAAAAAATGCAAAGTAACATTGTTTATAAACATTGATCAGACAGAGATGGAGAGATACAAAGTAACATTGTTTAGCAGCAATTGATGGGGCACAGTAGCGGCAATTGATGGGCACACTGGCAGCATCTGGTGGGGCACAGTAGCGGCAATTGATGGGCACACTGGCAGCATTTGATGGGGGACAGAAGTGGCAATTGATGGGCACACTGGCAGCATCTGATGGGGCACAGTAGCGGCAATTGATGGGCACACTGGCAGCATCTGATGGGGCACAGTAGTGGCAATTGATGGGCACACTGGCAGCATTTGATGAGGCACAGTAGCGGCAATTGATGGGCACACTGGCAGCATCTGATGGGGCACAGTAGCGGCAATTGATGGGCACACTGGCAGCATCTGATGGGGCACAGTAGTGGCAATTGATGGGCACACTGGCAGCATTTGATGGGGCACAGTAGTGGCAATTGATGGGCACACTGGCAGCATCTGATGGGGCACAGTAGCGGCAATTCATGGGCACACTGGCACCATCTGATGGGGCACAGTAGCGGTAATTGATGGGCACACTGGCAGCATCTGATGGGGCACAGTTGCGGCAACTGTTCAGCACACTGGCATCTGATGGGTCACAGTAGTGGCAATTGTTCGGCACACTGGCATCTGATGGGGCACAGTAGTGGCAATTGATGGGCACACTGGCAGCATCTGATGGGGAACAAGCAGCAATTGATGGGCACACTGGCAACATCTGATGGGGCACAGTAGCGGCAATTGATGGGCACACTGGCAACATCTGATGGGGCACAGTAGCGGCAATTAATTGACACACTGGCAGCATCTGATGGGGCACAGTAGCGCCAATTGATCGGCACACTGGCAGCATCTGGTGGGGCACAGTGGCGGCAATTGATTGGCATACTGGCAGCATTTGATAGGGCACAGTAGCGGCAATTGATGGGCACACTGGCAGCATCCGATGGGGCACATTAGCGGCAATTGATAGGCACACTGGCAGCATCTGATGGGGCACAGTATCGGCAATTGATGGGACACACTGGCAGCATCTGATGGGGCACAGTTGCGGCAACTGTTCAGCACACTGACATCTGATGGGTCACAGTAGTGGCAATTGTTCGGCACACTGGCATCTGATGGGGCACAATAGTGGCAATTGATGGGTACACTGGCAGCATCTGATGGGGCACAGTAGCGCCAATTGATTGGCACACTGGCAGCATCTGGTGGGGCACAGTGGCGGCAATCGATTAGCATACTGGCAGCATTTGATAGGGCACAGTAGCGGCAATTGATGGGCACATTGGCAGCATCTGATGGGGCACAGTAGCGGCAATTAATTGACACACTGGCAGCATCTGATGGGGCACAGTAGCGCCAATTGATTGGCACACTGGCAGCATCTGGTGGGGCACAGTGGCGGCAATTGATGGGCACACTGGCAGCATTTGATAGGGCACAGTAGCGGCAATTGATGGGCACACTGGCAGCATCTGATGGGGCACAGTAGCGGCAATTGATAGGCACACTGGCAGCATCTGATGGGGCACAGTATCGGCAATTGATGGGACACACTGGCAGCATCTGATGGGGCACAGTTGCGGAAACTGTTCAGCACACTGGCATCTGATGGGTCACAGTAGTGGCAATTGTTCGGCACACTGGCATCTGATGGGGCACAGTAGTGGCAATTGATGGGCACACTGGCAGCATCTGATGGGGCACAGCAGCAGCAATTGATGGGCACACTGGCAGCATCTGATGGGGCACAGTAGCGGCAATTGATGGGCACACTGACAGCATCTGATGGGGCACAGTAGCGGCAATTGATGGGCACACTGGCAGCATTTGATGGGGAATCGTAGCGGCAATTGATGGGCACACTGGCAGCATTTGATGGGGAACGGTAGCGGCAATTGATGGGCACACTGACAGCATTTGATGGGGAACGGTAGCGACAATTTATGGGCACACTGGCAGCATCTGATGGGGCACAGTAGCGGCAATTGATGGGCACACTGGCAGCATCTGATGGGTCACAGTAGCGGCAATTGATGGGCACACTGTCAGCGTCTGATGGGGCACAGTAGCGGCAATTTATGGGCACACTGGCAGCATCTGATGGGGCACAGTAGCAGCAATTGATCGGCACACTGGCAACATCTTATGGGGCACAGTAGCGGCAATTGATGGGCACACTGGCAGCATCTGATGGGGCACAGTAGCGGCAATTGATGGGCACACTGGCAGCATCTGATGGGGCACAGTAGCGGCAATTGATGGGCACACTGGCAGCATTTGATGGGGAACGGTAGCAGCAATTGATGGGCACACTGGCAGCATTTGATGGGGAACAGTAGCGACAATTGATGGGCACACTGGCAGCATTTTATGGGGCACAGTAGTGGCAATTGATAGGCACATTGATACCATTTGATGGGGCGCAGTGGCAGCAATTGATGGGCACACTGGCAGCATCTGATGGGGCACAGTAGCGCCAATTGATTGGCACACTGGCAGCATCTGGTGGGGCACAGTGGCGGCAATTGATTGGCATACTGGCAGCATTTGATAGGGCACAGTAGCGGCAATTGATGGGCACATTGGCAGCATCTGATGGGGCACAGTAGCGGCAATTAATTGACACACTGGCAGCATCTGATGGGGCACAGTAGCGCCAATTGATTGGCACACTGGCAGCATCTGGTGGGGCACAGTGGCGGCAATTGATGGGCACACTGGCAGCGTTTGATAGGGCACAGTAGCGGCAATTGATGGGCACACTGGCAGCATCTGATGGGGCACAATAGCGGCAATACTCATTTGCATATTCGTCACATAAAAAAAACGAAACGCCACCTAGCAGCCGGCCTGGAATTGCAGCCTAAGATCCGACGGTGTAAGTCACTTACACCTGTCGGATCTTAGGGATATCTATGCGGAACCTGATTCTATGAATCAGCCGCATAGATCCGACGGACGGAACTCAGAGATACGACGGCGTATCAGGAGATACGCCGTCGTATCTCTATCTGAATCTGCCCCCATATGTTTAGATGCGGCTTTCGTTATTTCGGATAATTCGTAACTTTGGATAAATTTGTATTTGTTACGTTCACTAACAGCCAAAATCGAATGGAAACTCAGATACCTATAATTTAATAGTTAGTAATAGTTAAGTTGTTATTAGTTAGTTATTTTTTCTGATTATTGAATTTTTGGGTTTTTGGATTTCGAATTTCCGAATCTTCAAATTTACATTTTTATGAATTTACTAATTTATGAATTTTAGAATATTCGAATTTATGAATATTCTGAAAAATGTGTTAAACAGGTTTTCGTTAATTCGGATATTTCCGAATTTTTCCATAAAGTCGAAATTCATGAAAAATATTAGTTTTTAAAGTTTTTTTGCTAATAAATAATATTTCCTCATGAATTTAGGCCAAAATGTATTCTGATACATTTCTTCGGTGAAAATAACCCAAATCTGTGAATATTATTTAGTCTGTAGGAAAGTTATAGAGTCCACAAACTATGGATATATATATATATATATCTGAAGATGTATCAAGCAATCGATCAATCCGATCAAATCTGATGAGTTGATGACCCATCTCATTTCTTGAGGACCATAAATGTCAGGACATTACAAATCCCCACCAAATGACCCCTTTTTGGAAAGTAGTCAGTCCAAGGTATTTAGTAAGAGGCCTGGCAAGTTTTTTGAAGTTGTAATTTGTTTGTCATAATTTTTTGGAACATGAAAAAGTAAAAAAAAAAGTTTTTGACAGTATGACAGTATATAAAAAATAAAACAATAATATTTTTTTTTCTATAATTTTTTTTTATAAAATTTTATTTAAACACATTGGGCTAGATTCAGATAGGTTAGCGGATCTTTGAGGCAAGTGCTTTATTCAGAAAGCACTTGCCTGTAAAGTTGCGGCGGCATATCGTAAATCCCCCGGCGGAATTCAAATTCCGCGGCTAGGGGGCGTGTAAAATTTAAATCAGGCGCGTCCCCGCGACGAACGAACTGCGCATGCGCCATCCGCTAAATTTCCCAGCGTGCATTGCTTCAAATGACGTCGCTAGGACATCATTGGTTTCGACGTGAACGTAAATTACGCCCATCCGTATTCGCGAACGACTTACGCAAACGACGTAAAAAAAAAAAATTCAACCTGGGAACGACGGCCATTATTAACATAGGATACGCGGCATATAGCAGGGGTAACTATACGCCGGAAAAAGCCGAACGCAAACGACGTAATAAAAATGCACCGGGCGGTCGTTCCTTTCTGAATCGGCGTAAATGCTCATTTGCATATTCCTCGCGTATACAAGCGTGAGATTGCAGCCTAAGATCCGACGGTGTAAATCACTTACACCTGTCGGATCTTAGGGAAATCTATGCGTAACTGATTCTATGAATCAGGCGCATAGATACGACGGCCGGACTCAGAGATACGACGGCGTATCAGGAGATACGCCGTCGTATCTCTTTCTGAATCTGCCCCACTGTGACCAGAGCAATAAAGTGTTACAATGGTATCATTGTACTTCTCTGAGAAAGTTTTTTTTTTTTTTTACACTTTATGATTCCTAATAGCAGTGAATTTAATTGGTATAAGCAACTATCTTTACTGAATGAAACTGATTCATTCAGCGTTGTGTTGTGATTAGCTGCGATTGGCCACAGCTAATCACATGGTACAGATGGGCTATGACTGGCCCAAATTAATCACATGGTACAGATGGGCTGTGACTGGCCAGAGCTAATCACATGATACAGGTGGGCTGTGACTGGCCAGAGCTAATCACATGGTACAGATGGGCTGTGACTGACCAGAGCTAATCACATGGTACAGATGGGCTGTGACTGGCCTGAGCTAATCACATGGTACACATGTGCTGTGACTGGCCCTGTCTGTACCATGTGATCACTGTGACCAATCACAGCAAGCAACACAATTGTAGAAAAAGGGTAAAGAAAGAGGCGCCTTCTAAGTATGAACTGTAGAAACTTTATGGTGCAATAAATATAAACACTCACTTTGGGGTTAAAAACGATCAACATGAGAAAAATTCTGCAGCGGTGCGTCTCCTTGCTCGCTGGTTCAACACAATTGTACACAATAGATGACATGAAAGGAAGCCAGCCATTGTTTACAATTGTTGTATGAGTGAGTGAGAAACTTATATAGCGCAACACATGCGAACTGAATCGCCTCTGGGCGATCTGCTGTGATTGGTCACAGTGATCACATGGTTCCTGGACACAGCCGGTGACTGCAGCTGCATGAGGGGCACATTCCGGGATAACGTCAGAGCAACTAGCAGTACTAATAAGCTGGGGATCTGCTGAACGAGGGTACTAATAAGCTGGGGATCTGCTGAACGAGGGTATTAATAAGCTGGGGATCTACTGAACGAAGGTACTGATAAGCTGGGGATCTGCTGAACGAGGGTACTAATAAGCTGGGGATCTGCTGAACGAGGGTAACGATAAGCTGGGAATCTGCTGAACCAGGGAACCAATAAGATGGGGATCTGCTGAACGAGGGTACTGATAAGCTGGGGGAATGCTGAACGAGGGTATTAATAAGCTGGCGATCTACTGACCGAAGGGTGCTAATAAGCTGGGGATCTGCTGAACGAGGGTACTAATAAGCTGGGGATCTGCTGAACGAGGGTATTAATAAGCTGGGGATCTGCTGAACGAGGGTACTAATAAGCTGGGGATCTGCTGAACGAGGGTATTAATAAGCTGGGGATCTACTGAACGAAGGTGCTAATAAGCTGGGGATCTGCTGAATGAGGGTATTAGAAAGCTGGGGATCTGCTGAACGAGGGTACTGATAAGCTGGGGATCTGCTGAACGAGGGTACTGATGTAACGAAATGACCCGGGACACCCAAAGACTTTGTGAGGATGGGGGATACTCCTGTGTCAGCGTCACTGATAACTCTTGGGTCTGAGTCCACCCTGTGCCTTTTGGGCATGGGGTGGCAAGTGAATCATAATTCATGTATTACATGAGATAGGACATCACTGATAGTTCGTATTGCAGGATTTTGAGATACTGCAAGATGTTGGCCCAACCAGTCAATAGTGACTCATTCTATGCTTAGCCCTGACTAGTGACATGCTAATTGAGTCAGGGCTCCTGGAAGACATTCCATTGTCCTTGTGTAAAGGTGTTAACCCAGGTCTGCTCCCAGAACTCTAATTATGCATGCTAAATACTGTTTATGTGTGATAACACTGTCTACAGCCTGTTGATGCTCAGAGGTGTGAATAGGTGTCAAGCTGTATGCGGAGACGAAACGTCTGCCTAGGGAACTCAGTGGGTGAAGGTGTTTTGTTGTTATGCTGTTAATTAAGGAATGTTTAGTAATTAGCCTTAGTGTGTGATTAGGGGGGTGGAGATCTCATTGTTGCTTTAATGCCTTGTACTGTATAAAAAGCTGAGAAGAAACCATTAAAGTATCATTACATTTGGAACAAGTACAGAGCTGTGTCTCGTCTTGATTCTGGGAAATTTATATGGATCGGGTCCTGTTGGTTGGAGTGTCGATAAGCTGTCGTGGATGGGATGGAGGGTCGTAAACGGTGGTGACCGTTACACTAATAATTTGGGGATCTGCTGAACTAGGGTACTAATAAGCTGGGGATCTGCTGAACGAGGGTACTGATAAGCTGGGGATCTGCTGAACGAGGGTACTAATAATTTGGGGATCTGCTGAACGAGGGTACTAATAAGCTGGGAATCTGCTGAACAAAGGTATTAATAAGCTGGGGTTCTCAACCTGGGGGTCGGGACCCCCTCGGGGGTCAAATGATGATTTGCCAGGGGTCCCCACACTTAAGAGAAGTAATAAAAATAGAGAATACATGGAATATAGAGGAAAAGAGCGGGATGAAAGAAAGAAAAAGGGAGAAATAGTACAAGAAAGACGGCTGGAGAAGGATGGGGGGAAAAAAAAAAGAAAAAAAATTTGAATAAAGAAAGATAAAAGAGAAAGAAAGGAGAACAAAGAGAAAGAGTTGTACATCCTAAAATGTACCATAGGGGTTTTAATACTGTATGAGTGGAAGGGATTGCAAAATGTCCGTGGGTTTGGGGGTGCAAATTACTTGTCTTGCCTAGGGTGCTGACAACCCACGCTACGAAAATAATTGTACTGTTAGGGGTCCCCACAACTTGGAAAATATTATCAAGGGGTCACGGCACTAGAAGGTTGAGAACCACTGTGCTAAATGAAGGTTCTAATAAGCCGGGGATCCTTGGAAGGAGGGTACTTATAGGCTAAGGATCTGCTGAACGAGGGAACTTATAAGTACTGAAAGCTGAAAATTGTCCTGGGCAGGAAGGGGGTGAAAGTGCCCGGTGTTGAAGGGGTTAATGTAGACGTCGGGGGTTTACAACATTTTTTTTCTATCAATTGTATCCACTAGAAAACAAAATTATCCTCTGAAACTGTCGCCAATTGGCGTTTGCTACATCGATCCCCCTCCAGGATTTACGCGTTTCACATTCCTGTGTTTCCCGGTGACCTATGGATCGTACGGGGTCATACTTTAGATTAAAAGCCACAATAACACCCTCTGCGCTCCCAATCCATGAAAAAAAAAAACGTAACCGAGCGCGAGAAACAAACAAACATCACCAATAGCTGAACCCTCTCCGGCGGCATTTAATAAGCGAGGCACCGCGGTCGGTTTATTACACACCCCGTCGCCGACACCGAGGGGGGAAAACAGCGATGGATATTGCGAGAACCATTTGTATCAATTACAGATGTGACTATTTTTAGATTCGTTAGAATAGAAGAGGACGCGTCAGATTGTGATACACGATGTCATCTTCTCATTAATACAGAATAATAAAATAATGTCACGTTTCCGCGCAGAAGTAACGATTTTTTTTTTTCCTCTGTAATATCCGACCATTAAGGGAAATTGCACACCTGTGGAAAATAAATGACATGGATTAAAGATTCAGAATTATGGTGATTAAATGGAGAAGATGGGAGATGGGAGCAGAAAGCGTTACTGCGGGTGTAGTAATTCTATACAAATTATTTTAAATTATTATAAATGGCTACATCTGGTAAGGCTGGGAATTATGGTTCCACCTCGAGTCCATTGAAGCTTAAAAGGAGGTCCACTCAAAACACGTATTTCAGTTTTTGGTTGATGTCGAAGAGTTTCAACATCCTGATATTTTCTTTTATCTCTTGGGGACTCTATAGGTGAGATTCCTGTTAGGGTTATGGGTTATGGGTTATGGGTTAGGGGTTATGGGTTATGGGTTATGGGTTAGGGTTATGGGTTAGGGGTTAAGGTTATGGGGTAGGGGTTAGGGTTGAGGTTAGGATTTCCCCTTGAAGAACAAGGCTAGGACTCAGGGATTGGAGTCCCCAGGTCTACACACACCCACTGTATTCATTAGGAGGGGCTCCGACTCTACAATTATATTTTTATTAAGGCCTTATGGGTTAGGGGTTATGAATAAGGCCTTATGGGCCGAAACGCGCCAACTGTTCTCACTTGCGTTTGTTCACTGTGGCTTGATAATAAATACGATGATTTTTTTAAAGAGCAACGACTAGAGTGCGGATCATCTTTTCTTCAATGTTCCAGGATCCCTGAGAGCCCTCGGCCACCACAGTTCCCCCTATCCTTCCATAGTCGCCCACAGGGCTCCCAGCCCCCCCCCCCTGAGTGCCCTTGACCTCCACAGTGCCCCCAAGCCCTGAATAATGGGCCACAGTGTTCCAGGCTCCCTGAGAGTCCTCAGCCACCACAGTGCCCCCCCCCAATCTCTCATAGATGTCCGCAAGGCTCCCAGAGTGCCCTTGACCTCCACAGTGCCCCCAACCTCCCCAAAGTGGACTGAAATGTTCCAGGCTCCCTAAGAGCCCTCGGCCATCACAGCACCCCCTATCCTCCCATAGTCACCCACAGGGCTCCCAGTCCCCCTGAGTGCCCTTGACCTCCACAGTGCCCCAACCCCCCCCCCATAGTAGGCCACAATGTTCCAGGATCCCTGAGAGCCCTTAGCCACCACAGATCCATCTATGCTCCCATAGTCACCCACAGGGCTCCCAGGCCATCTGAGAGCCTTTGGCCTCCACAGTGCCCCCAACCCGCCCGTAGTCACCCACGGTTCTCCCAGCCCCCTGAGAGCTTTTGGCCTCCACAGTGCCCCCAACCCTCCCATAGTGGACCACAATGTTTCAGGCTCCCTGAGAGCCCTCGGCCATCACAGCGCCCCCTTATCCTCCCATAGTCACCCACAGGGCTCCCAGGCCCCCTGAGAACCTTTGGCCTCCACAGTGCCCTCAACCCCCCCTCCCCATATTGGGCCACAATTTTCCAGGCTCCCTAAGAACCCTCGGCCATCACAGCACCCCGTATCCTCCCATAGTCACCCACAGGGCTCCCAGGCCATCTGAGAGCCTTTGGCCTCCACAGTGCCACCAACCCGCCCTTAGTTACCCACAGTTCTCCCAGGCCCCCTGAGAGCCTTTGGCCTCCACAGTGCCCCCGACCCTCCCATAGTGGACCAAAATGTTCCAGGCTCCCTAAGAGCCCTCGCCCATCACAGCACCCCCTATCCTCCCATAGTTACCCACAGGGCTCCCAGGCCCCTGAGAGCCTTTGGCCTCCACAGGGCCCTCAACCCTTCCTCCCCATATTGGGCCATAATGTTCCATGCTCCCTAAGAGCCCTCGGCCATCACAGCGCCCCCTATCCTCCCATAGTCACCCACAGGGCTCCTAGGCCATCTGAGAGCCTTTGGCCTCCACAGTGCCCCCAACCCACCCTTAGTCACCCATAGTTCTCCCAGGCCCCCTGAGAGCCTTTGGCCTCCACAGTGCCCCCAACCCTCCTATAGTTGACCACAATGTTCCAGGCTCCCTGAGAGCCCTCGGCCATCACAGCGCCCCCTATCCTCCCATAGTCACCCACAGGGCTCCGAGGCCCCCTGAGAGCCTTTGGCCTCCACAGTGCCCTCAACCCCCCCTCCCCATATTGGGCCACAATGTTCCAGGCTCCCTAAGAGCCCTCGGCCATCACAGCGCCCCCTATCCTCCCATAGTCACCCACAGGGCTCCAAGGCCCCCTGAGAGCCTTTGGCCTCCACAGTGCCCCCAACCCACCCTTAATTACCCACATGGCTCCCAGGCCCCCTGAGTGCCCTTGAGCTCCACAAATTTAGGTAATAGAATACACAAGACATTTTTTTTCTTTTCTTTGTAGCGTTCTTTTAATTGGCCTTGTTTTGTAGCTTCATCATCTTGACAAGTCCAGATCATACGATATGAAGCAGAGTCTATAGTTCGGGTTCATCGGAGCCCTCCATTTTTCCCATACTTCACGTAAAGCTTGAATTACCTGGACGGATGGCAGCGGCATTGTAGTGATGTCTAGTTGTTATGACACCTGTGTTAAAGTTTAATACCCCCCCCCCTCCTTGCCATCTGGCCTCCCGTCTAAAACAAAGGGCCCCACAGGCAGGAGAGGAGACAAGCCAAAAACGGCGCCATTGTCTCGTATTCGCGTTCTTTCTCGCTCACCTCAATGTCTTGTCCGCTTACTTTCAATTTGCTGTCAGACGACAGAAGGTTATCGAGAGTCGGAAAGTTCTGAACGTTTGGCTTTTGACAATGTCACTGAAACAGGAGATGGAAATCCGGGAGGCACCTCGCTGGAGATCAAGCGCAATAAAAAATAAAATAAAAAAGTCGCCAGTTGAAGACGTGGAAGATTTCTAATTGCTCCTTATTTTAGCTTAACCGCTTGCCGCCCGCCTCCTGTACATATATACGATGGCAGAATGGCACGGCTGCGCAAAGTAAGGCGGACTGACCATTCGGCACTCGGGCACTGCCTGAGGGCCCCATGCCACTAGGGGGCCCCATCAAGGTTGCCAGCCTCAGTAAAACCAGGGACAGTATGTAAAAATCTGTGTTTTTAAAAAAAAAATCACAAGATTATAGCTGCCCCGCCTCTCCCGTACCTTTTCAGTGCGTGTGTGTATTCTGTGTGTGTATATTGTGTGTGTGTATACTGTGTGTGTATATTGTGTGTCTGTGTGTGTATACTGTGTGTATACTGTGTGTGTATATTGTGTGTCTGTGTGTGTATATTGTGTGTCTGTGTGTGTGTATACTGTGTGTGTATATATTGTGTGTGTAAATTGTGGGTGTATATTTTGTGTGTATACTGTGTGTGTGTATATTGTGTGTATGTGTGTGTATACTGTGTGTGTATACTGTGTGTGTATATTGTGTGTGTATACTGTGTGTGTATATTGTGTGTCTGTGTGTGTATATTGTGTGTGTATACTGTGTGTGTATATTGTGTGTATACTGTGTGTATATTGTGTGTCTGTGTGTGTATACTGTGTGTGTATATTGTGTGCCTGTGTGTGTATATTGTGTGTGTATACTGTGTGTGTATATTGTGTGTCTGTGTGTGTATATTGTGTGTATATTGTGTGTCTGTGATGTGTATATTGTGTGTGTATACTGTGTGTGTATATTGTGTGTCTGTGTTTATACTGTGTGTATATACTGTGTGTGTAAATATTGTGTGTGTGTATCGTGTGTGTATACTGTGGGTGTATATTGTATGTCTGTGTGTGTATACTGTGTATGTATACTGTATGTGTGTGTATATACTGTGTGTGTATATTTTGTGTGTATACTGTGTGTGTATACTGTGTGTGTATCTTGTGTGTGTATACTGTGTGTGTATACTGTGTGTGTGTGTTTTGTGTGTATACTGTATGTGTGTGTATACAGAACTGTGTGGCCCCATAATCTCCTATTGCCCGGGGGCCCCATGAGTTGTCAGTCTGCCCCTGAAGGCACCTGTATGTTACTTTGAATTTACGTCATGCGAGCGCGTGCCCATGCCACGAGCCCACGGGACCCGCAGGTTCGATGTCCGTCGGTGTCCCATGGAGCTGAAGAAATGGGGGATGCCCATGTAAACAAGGCATTTCCCTGTTCTGCCTAGTGACAGGACAGTGATCTACTGCTCCCTGTCATCGGGAGCAGTGATCAATGTCATGTCACTCGTAGCCCAGCCCCCCCCCTCACAGTTAGAATCACTCCCTAGGACACACTTAACCCCTTCCTCGCCCCCCCTAGTGGTTAACCCCCTTCCCTGCCGGTGACATTTACACAGTAATCAGTGCATTTTTATAGCACTGATCGCTGTATAAATGACAACGGTCGCAAAATAGCGTCAAAAGTGTCCGATGTGTCCGCCATAATGTCGCAGTCACAATGAAAATCGCAGATCGCCGATATTACTAGTAAAAAAAAAGAATTAATACAAAAATGCCACGATCGGAAATTCTGACAAGAAAAGTTTAACGTGTGTATGGAAGACGAGTTCGAGCCGAAATTCCGTCGGAAAGAAAAAATTCCACGGTTTTGTTGTGAGAATGTGCGACGGTCTGTACGCGGCGTTCGGCTTTTGTGACCAATGACAGGAGAAGGATGATGATGACTCAGAGTGAAAGGCAGTTCAATGATGAGCAGACGGAGGATGACGTGAGATATCAGAGTGTGAAATACGCGGCTGACACCGGGACGGTACATCGCGATCGACTCCGAGACGCTTCTGAGAACATGGAGGTGCGTCTGTTCTTCTACAGACAACTAGCGATCGATCGATCAATGGGGCCTTCCCTGGATGTCCTTCCAGGTAAAAGATTTCTTGTTATTTGGTGATAATAAAATGTATCGAAATCACAGACTTTTTTTTTTAATTTGGATTACAGTACTTTATTTTTTATTTTGCTGTATGTGTCCCATCAAGGAGATTTAACCATGGGGTGTGCCTGGACACACCCTAACAGGGGGGGTACAGGCAGTACACCTGTAAGGGGCTCAAAGGTCCCCAGGGGCCCGGATGGCAACCCCCTTTTATTTATTTATTTTTTATATATTTTTTTATACATATATTTTTTGTTTTGTTTAATTTTTATAATTTTTTATTATTATTTTTTTTATTAAAGGGCACAGAGGTCCCCAGGGCCCCGGATGGCAACTTTTGTAATTTTTATAAAAAAAATGTATTTGTTTCTTTTTATTAAAGGGTCCAGAGGTCCCCAGGGCTCTGGATGGCAACCACCCCCCCTTTTTTTTCTTTTCTAAAAAATTTTTTTACAATTTTTTTTTATATATGCCCGGATGGCATTCCCATTTTTTTGTTTTTTTGTAAGGGGCTCGGAGGTCCCCAGGGCCACGGATGGCAACCCCCTTCTTTTTTATTTTTATATATATATATATATATATATATAAAGACATATATGATTTTTAATTTTATTTATTTTTTTAGAGGGCCCAGAGGTCCCCAGGGCCCCCGGGTGGCAACCCCCCCTTTTTTTTTCTTTTCTAAAAAATCAGTTTTACAATTTTTTTATATATATTTTTTTTCCTTTTTCTTTTTATTAAAGGGCCCGGAGGTCCCCAGGGCCCCAGATGGCAATCCCTTTTTTTTTGTAAAAAAAAAATTGTAATTTTTATAATTTTTTTATTATTATTTTTTTTATTAAAGGGCACAGAGGTCCCCAGGGCCCCGGATGGCAACTTTTGTAATTTTTATAATTTTTTTTTATTTGTTTCTTTTTTTTCTTTTTAATAAAGGGCCCAGAGGTCCCCAGAGCCCCGGATGGCAACCCCCCCTTTTTTTTATTATATTTATAAATTATATATATATATATTTTTTTCTTTTATTAAAGGGCCCAGAGGTCCCCAGAGCCCCGAATGGCAACCCCCCCTTTTTTTTTATTATATTTATAAATTATATATATATATTTTTTTTCTTTTATTAAAGGGCCCAGAGGGCTCCGGGTGGCAACCCCCCCTTTTTTTTTCTTTTCTAAAAAATCAGTTTTACAATTTTTTTATATATATATTTTTTCCTTTTTCTTTTTATTAAAGGGCCCGGAGGTCCCCAGGGCCCCGGATGGCAACCCCCCCCCTTTTTTTATAAAAAAATTATAATTTGTATACATTTTTTTATTTCTTTTTTTTTCTTTTTATTAAAGGGACCCCCCATTTTTTTTATAACATTTATTTTTATTTTTATTTTTTATATATACAGTATATATATATATATATATATATATATATATATATATATATATATAATTATTATTATTAAAGGGCCCAGAGGTCCCCAGGGCCCCGGATGGCACACATCCCCCCCTTTTTTTTATTTTATAAAAAAAAATGTTGACTTTTTATATATATATATATATATATATATATATGTGTGTATATATATATTTTTTTTCTTTTTATTAAAGGGCCCAGAGGTCCCTAGGGCCCCCGGATGGCTACCCCACTTTTTTTTAATATATATTTTTTTATTTCTTATTTTTTCTTTGTAAGGGGCCCAGAGGTCTCCAGGGCAACCCCCGAATTCGTGGCACCCCCCTGAGAACTGTTCACGCCCCCCTGCTCCTCAATTAGTGGCGGCACCCCCTGCTTCTTCTCAATTTGCGGCAGCCCCCCTCTTCTCAATTTTAGACGGCAGCACCCCCCCCCAGTTCTCTGCTCCAGGGGGCCCATGCCTGAAGCTGTGTAAGGGGCCCCATAATTCCTGATGGCGGCCCTGCACCCTAACCACAATGTGTAGCGCAGATTCCCCCTGTTTTAACCACTTCAGCCCCGGAAGAATTTACCCCCCCTTCCTGACCAGAGCACTTTTTAGCGATTCGGCACTGCGTCGCTTTAAATGACAATTGCGCGGGCGTGCGACGTGGCTCCCAAACAAAATTGGCGTCCTTTTTTTCCCACAAATAGAGCTTTCTTTTGGTGGTATTTGATCACCTCTGCGGTTTTTATTTTTTGCGCTATGAACAAAAATAGAGCGACAATTTTAGAGCGAGCGGTCTCCGGGCATGAGAGGCAGAACAGGGAAGTGTCGTCCCTGTTCTGCCTCTCGTGCCCGGAGACCGCTCGCGGCCGGCGGTCATCGCGACCGCCGGTCACGAGCAGCAGCACCCCCCTCCCCCGCGCGATGCAGCGGGTGCGCGCGCACGCGCCCGCTAGCCCGCTTAAAGCGACCGACGTACAGCTATACGACGGTTTCGCCCAGCGGCGCCAACCTGGTCCGCAAGCGGTAAAAGGAATAACCTATGCCCTCTAAAGCAGGGGAGTAGGTAACCCGTGGCACGCCAGCTGTTGCAGAACTACAAGTCCCATCATGCCTCTGGGAGTCATTGTAACGGCCAACCTTGCAATGCCTCATGGGAAATGTAGTTCCTCCACAGCTTGAGTGCCATAGGTTTGCCGACCCCCTGCTCTAAAGTCTAGTACACCCCGGGACGAATGTCGGGCGGGTCAATAGAAACCGGCCAACATTCGACCCATGTGTACGGCAGACGGTCCGTCAGAAGCCGCCCCTTCGGACCAAAAAAAGATCTGCCGCCTGGTACTGATCGGCGGCAGCGCTCTAACCTCCCCTCCCCCCGCCCCCCGGGGGCTCATCACAGACTTTTATCCCATTGTTTTAGTTTTTCCATCCATAAATTGAATCAGATTGTATTGTCGGAGACCTGAAGAGGCCCCGCCCCCCCCCCCCCCGGGGACGGACTGTTATCAATCATTTCTGATTGCTATTTCAATGAGGAATCTCATATTCAGCCCCCGGAGTGAAAACATTTGGAAAATTAGATCATTGACAAAACCGCGTCTGGTGGAGGCGAGGGGGCGACGATCCGTCATCTCAGGTGGTGAGAATTCGTTTTATCACCGACTGAGGAATCGCTTTAGGGGTCATTCACAAAAGAAACGCCCCCGATGGACATTGCGCCCGATTTTTCTAATTGCATTATTAGTTAAAGTGGCTGTAAATGTGCCCCAAATGCTGTCACTGTGCCCCAAATGTGCCCCAAATGCAGCCACTGTGCCCCAAATGTGCTCTAAATGCTGACACTGTGCCCCAAATGCTGCCACTGTGCCCCAAATTCTACCACTGTGCCCCAAACGCAGCCACTGTGCCCCAAATGCTGCCACTGTACCCCAAATGCTGCCACTGTGCTCCAAATGCTGCCACTGTGCTCCAAATGCTGCCACTGAGCTCCAAATGCTGCCACTGTGCCCCAAATGCTGTCACTGTGCTCCAATTATGCTGCCACTGAGCTCCAAATGCTGCCACTGTGCCCCAAATTCTGCCACTGTGCCCCAAATTCTACCACTGTGTCCCAAATTCTGCTACTGTGCCCCAAATGCTGCCACTGTGCCCCAAATTCTACCATTGTGCCCCTCAAATGCAGCCACTGTGCCCAAAATGCCGCCACTGTGCCCCAAATTCTACCACTGTGCCCCTCAAATGCAGCCACTGTGCCCCAAATGCTCCCACTGTGCTCCAAATGCTGCCACTGTGCCCCAAATGCTGCCACTGTGCCCCAAATTCTACCACTGTGCCCCAAATGCTGCCACTGTGCTCCAAATGCTGTCACTGTGCCCCAAATGCTGCCACTGTGCCCCAAATTCTACCACTGTGCCCCAAATCCTACCACTGTGCCCCAAACGCAGCCACTGTGCCCCAAATGCTGCCACTGTGCCCATCAAATGCAGCCACTGTGCCCCAAATGCTGCCACTGTGCCCATCAAACGCAGCCACTGTCCCCAAATGCTGCCACTGTGCTCCAAATGCTGCCACTGTGCCTCAAATGCTGCCACTGTGCCCCAAATTCTACCACTGTGTCCCAAATGCTGCCACTGTGCCCCAAATGCTGCCACTGTGCCCCAAATTCTACCACTGTGCCCCAAACGCAGCCACTACAAATATATAAGAGGTCCATACAGTGTACTTGGTGTTGAGTTATTCACTTTACGGTCAACACTGAGGACAAGGGGGCACTCTTTACATCTAGAGGAAAAGAGATTTCACCTCCAAATACGGAAAGGTTTCTTCACAGTAAGAGCTGTGAAAATGTGGAACAGACTCCCTCCAGAGGTGGTTCTGGCCAGATCAGTAGATTGCTATAAGAAAGGTCTGGATTCTTTCCTAAATGTACAGAACATAACTGAGTACTAAGATTTGTAGGTAAAGTTGATCCGGGGAAAATCCGATTGCCTCTCGGGGGATCAGGAGGGATTTGTTTCCCCTGCTGTAGCAAATTGGATCTCATGCTCTGCTGGGGTTTTTTTTGCCTTCCTCTGGATCAACTGTGGGTATGGAGTTGGGTGTATGGGATTGTACTATGTTTTTTATTTTGTTTGTTTATTTTTTGTGGTTGAACTGGATGGACTTGTGTCTTTTTTCAAGCTGACTAACTATGTAACTATGTAACTATGTAACTGTGCCCCGAATGCTGCCACTGTGCCCATCAAATGCAGCCACTGTGCCCCAAATGCTGCCACTGTGCTCCAAATTCTACCACTGTGCCCCAAATGCTGCCACTGTGCCCCAAATTCTACCACTGTGCCCCAAATGCTGCCACTGTGCCCCAAATTCTACCACTGTGCCCCTCAAACTCTGCTACTGTGCCCATCAAACGCAGCCACTGTGCCCCAAAAGTTGCCACTGTGCCCATCAAACGCAGCCACTGTGCCCCAAAATCTGCCACTGTGCCCCAAATGCAGCCACTGTGCCCCTCAACGCTGCCACTGTGCCCATCAAACACAGCCACTGTGCCCCTCAAACGTAGCCACTGTACCATCAAACGCTGCCAATGTGCCCCAAATGCTGCCACTGTACCATGAAATGCTGCCAATGTGCCCCCCGCCCGCCGTCTGCACTTACCCTGTCTCGTGGGGCAGCTGGTGACAGCGGCGGGCGTCAAACGGTGTCCGGTGTCGTCGATGCTCTTCCTCAATGTCTACTCCCGCCCGCTCCGCCCATCTTCTCCTACGATTGGGCGCCTGATAGTCGGCGTCCAATCACAGAGCCTGTCGTTTCAGCCAATCAGGTGACAGGTAACAGACCCGAGCACCTGATTGGCTGAGAGGCGGTTCAGTGTGCGGAAAGCGAATATTCATTCGCTTTCCTAACACACGACTGAGTGAACTGCCAATAGCCCAGCATGGCGCCCGCTGTTCACCTTTTTAACGCCTATTAGAGCCTATGAGCTCCAATCAGGTGCTTCCAAAAAATACCCCCCTGCCGCTGTAATGCAGGTGCCCGGCGCCCGACAAAGGGGCCGGAATAGTGGGTGTCAGCGGCGGTTATAGATAGATTCATGCAATGGCCGAATCTATCTATGGGTGATGGACGGGTGGAAGGAAAGAGGGGGCGGCGCCGGCGCCCTTTACGGATGCACCGCCACTGCGTACACATATACAGCGCCTTGAAAAAGTATTCATACCCCTTGAAATTTTCCACATTTTCTCATGTTACAACCCAAAAACGTAAATGTATTTTATTGGGATTTTATGTGAGAGGCCAACACAAAGTGTCACATGATTGTGAAGTGGAAGGAAAATGATACAAATAAATATGTGAAAAGTGTGGGGGGGAGGGGCATTTGTATTCAGCCCCCTTTACTCTGATAACTAAAATCTAGAGGAACCAATTGCCTTCAGAAGTCACCTAATTAGTAAATAGAGTCCCCCCGTGTGTCATTTCATCTCAGTATAAATACAGCTGTTCTGTGAAGCCCGCAGAGGTTTGTTAGAGAACCTTAGTGAACAAACAGCATTATGAAGGACAAGGAACACACCAGACAGGTCAGGGATACAGTTGTGGAGAAGTATAAAGCAGGGTTAGATTATAAAAAAAAATCTCCCAAGCTTTGATCATCTCACGGAGCCTCTGTTCAATCCATCATCGGAAAATGGAAAGAGTATGGCACAACCGCAAACCTACCGAGACATGGCCGTCCACCTAAACTGACCGGGCCGGGCAAGGAGAGCAGTCATCAGAGAAGCAGCCAAGAGGCCCATGGTAACTCTGGAGGAGCTGCAGAGGATCCACAGCTCAGGGGGGGGGAGAATCTGTCCACAGGACAACTATTAGTGGTCTCTCCACAAATCTTCCCTTTATGGAAGAGTGACAAGAAGAAAGACATTGGAGAAAGAAAGACATAAGAAGTCCTGTTTGTAGTTTGTGAGAAGCCATGTGGGGGAGGGGACACAGCAAACATGTGGGGGAGGGGACACAGCAAACATGTGGGGGAGGGGACACAGCAAACATGTGGAAGAAGGTGCTCTGGTCACATGACACCAAAATTCAACAAAAAACGCTATGTGTGGGGGAAAGTAACACTGCACATCACCCTGAACACACCATCCCCACTGTGAAACATGGTGGTGGCAGCATCATGTGGTGGGATGCTTTTCTTCAGCAGGGACAGGGAAGCTGGTCAGAGTTGATGGGAAGATGGATGGAGACAAATACAGGACAATCTTAGAAGAAAACCTGCAAAAGACTTGAGACCAGGGGGGGGGGGGGGGATCACCTTCCAGCAGGACAACGACCCTAAAGTACAGCCAGAGCTACAATGGAATGGTTTAGATCAAAGCCTATTCATGTGTTAGAATGGCCCAGTCACAGTCCAGACCTAAATCACATTGAGGTTGCTATAGGCTACTGCCCGTCTTTGTTTAATGGAAGGAGGGGGGAGGTGGAGGGGGGAGGGGGGCTCTGACCTCCTCTGCCCCTGACATGTCGCTGTGGCTTTCTGCGCATCAACAGACTTCTGTCTTGTCCTTCAGGAAGGCGATTCCTCCGACGCGCTTCACTCCTGTGCAGACACTCGGTGATTGTGTCATCCGTCACCCTGATCACCTGTCACATCACATTCCCCGCTGACCAATCCCCATCATTCTCCCCCTCCCCCGAGAGAAGAGTACACAGAGGAGATGGACAATGACAGTCTAGTGGTGTTGTCTGCGGATGCACTAAAGGGAATGGCAAGTGGAGTTAGAAAAGTAAAAGCCAAAGTAGAACCACCTAGAGAAGTGATCTCCGAACTGTGGCCCTTTCCTTGCCTTTGTCTGGCCCTTGGGACACTTTTCCTCCCACTGATACCAATGATGGGGCACTATTCCTCCCACTGACACCAACGATGGGACACTATTCCTCCCACTGACACCAATGATGGGACACTATTCCTCCCACTGATACCAATGATGGGGCACTATTCCTCCCACTGACACCAACGATGGGACACTATTCCTCCCACTGACACCAATGATGGGGCACTATTCCTCCCACTAATACCAATGATGAGGCACTATTCCTCTTGCTGACACCAATAATGGGACACTATTCCTCCCACTGATACCAATGATGGGGCACTATTCCTCCCACTGATACCAATGATGGGACATTATTCCTTCCACTGATACCAATGATGAGGCACTATTCCTCCCACTGACACCAATGATGGGACACTATTCCTCCCACTGACACCAATGATGGGACACTATTCCTCCCACTGATACCAATGATGGGTCACTATTCCTCCCACTGACACCAATAATGGGACACTATTCCTCCCACTGATACCAATGATGGGACACTATTCCTTCCACTGATACCAATGATGAGGCACTATTCCTACCACTGACACCAATGATGGGACACTATTCCTCCCACTGATACCAATGATGGGACACTATTCCTCCCACTGACACCAATGATGGGACACTATTCCTCCCACTGACACCAATGATGGGACACTATTCCTCCCACTGATACCAATGATGGGACACTATTCCTCCCACTGATACCAATGATGGGACACTATTCCTCCCACTGATACCAATGATGGGACACTATTCCTCCCACTGATACCAATGATGGGACACTATTCCTCCCACTGATACCAATGATGGGACACTATTCCTCCCACTGACACCAATGATGGAACACTATTGATCTTTTATTGAAAAGAATCAAGCAACCAATTTTATACAAAAGTAAAAAACAAAACTATAGTACAAAACTTCAAACATAAATCCAAGGAATACACATCCAGGTTCAGAATATATACAATATATACACTATACACCACTACCAAAACATTACTACAAAACTATTTACACAAAGCAGCAGAGAGGGCCTAAGAGGCACAACCCGTCACCTATGTACGCAGCCATTTATCAAAAATGTATGAAAAATAATAATCTAGGGTGATAAGAGACAGACAGCCACACCCGGGAAAGAGACTCCTGGCAGTCAGGGAGGCTTGAAACCCCTCCACGCCTTCAGCCAAGCCCCCTGACCCCGCTTGTCTCTCTCAAGCCCCCGAATCTTCCCCACCTCATGCACAATGTCATACACCACCACCTCAACAGGAAGGATTTTTTGCCGAATGCTGACCTGACACCGTGCGTTCCAGGTGAAATAACGGACCACTAGGCTAACTAAAAAAAGTGTATCCAAACAAAAACCTCCACCGGTACTGAATGCTCCGTACACCCACTCGGCATAACCCAGCCTGGAGAGGAAAGGAACACCGAGCGCCCGCCCCACCTGTTTGTACACTTCTATGTTAAAAGGGCAACGAAGCAGAAAATGGTCCATAGTCTCCTCCTCACCTGCACACTCCTCCCGAGGACAGCTACGATCCACCCCACTGCGGAATTTCAAATTGCCCCGAACATAGAGCCTCCCATGGAAACACAACCAGGCCAGATCCCTAAATTTAGGAGGTATTCTATCCAAATTAATCAGTCTCAACCCCACCCTCAAAACTGGGCCTGGGCAATCCCTTAAGGCCAGTGGGTCATGAAAGACTTCGCTCAAGACTCGACTCATAAGGTCTTTCCTCGGAACCGATCTGAGATCTTCAGCTGACAATCGCCACTGCCGCAGTAACTTCAGGCACGGAGCTACATAGGCTGGTAGCTGACCACGATGACCCCTGCGATTCTTCACTTGGCCACCTTCTTCCCAAAGTCGCAGAAAAGGACTAAACCAAGATCTAAATATGCCTGCCCATCCAGGAGGTTCCACTGCAAGCATACTACCAATGTTAAACTTGAGAAATAGCAGTGAAAAGAAAAGAATTGGGTTGACCATACCTAAGCCACCCTCCCTCCTGGATAGGTAGGTGACATTCCTCTTGATGGGGTTCAGTCTGTTCCCCCACAGCATCTGGAAGAACACACTACTGATCCTAGCATAGAGAGACACTGGCAAGATGCAGACAAAGCTGACATACAAGAAGATCGGAATCAGGTAGGTCTTAATCAGATCAACCCTTTCCCTCATAGATAACTTCCATCTCTTCCAGTTAACCACCTTAGCATTGGCAATTTCCAGTCTGCCTTCCCAGTTTTTGAGGCCATAATCGCCGGGTCCAAATTCAATGCCTAGTATCTTAATTCTTTCCCGGGGCACTGGAAAGGTGTCCGGGAGATCAAACCCCTCACCTTCCTTTCCCATCCAGAAAACTTCGCTCTTTTCCTGATTGATCTTGGAGCCCGTTGCTTCAGAATACCGTGATGTCAGAGAGACCACCTCCTCCGCCTCATCCGTCCCAGTGACAATCACCGATACATCGTCCGCATAAGCAACAACCCTCAATGGCGGCTCACCCGGGAGACCCACCGGTACCCCACACAACATGCCGCTCTCTAGCCTCCTGATGAAGGGGTCGATTGCAAACACATAGAGCAGGGGACTCAGGGGACAGCCCTGGCGCACCCCGGAGCCAACCTCAAAGGACTGCCCAACCCAACCATTAACAAGAGGGAAGCTTTCTGCCCCCTTATACAAGACTTTCAGCCAATCAACAAAACCACCCGGCAGACCGTACTTACTAAGGAGCAACCACAGGTACTCATGGTTAACATGATCAAAAGCCTTTGCCTGATCCAATGTCAGCAAGTACTTTCCCCAGCCTGCAGCCCTGCACCGCTCCAAGGCCTCCCGGACAGCTAACACCGCTGTGAAGGTGCTCCTACCCTGGACAGAACAGTGCTGATGGCGAGAAAGCAAAGACTCTGCTACTGACGACAGGCGCCAGAAAAATATCTTCGCCAGTATCTTTCTATCGACATTAAGAAGGCTGATGGGGCGCCAATTCTCAATCATCGAAGGATCTTTACCCTTTGACAGAAGAATCACAGCCGAGTGCCTCATGGAAGGGGAAAGCACCCCCTCAGCAAGACAACTGTTAAAAACCTCTACCAAATGTGGGGCCAGGATAGACTTAAAGGCTTTGTAAAACTCAGCCGTCAAGCCATCCGGTCCGGGTGACTTTTTGATGGCAAGCTGTTCAATTGCCCTCATCACCTCTTCAACTGTGATCTCCTCTGTCAAATTCATCAATGGAACATCTCCACCATTTAGACCTGGAGTAGAGTCCAAAAAGCTTTCCATCTTGTCACGGTCAAGCTCTTTCCTTCCAAGAAGGTCGGCATAAAAGGACCTCACGACCTCCAGAATCCCTGACCTGGACTTTGTCACGGAACCTGTACTGTCCTTAAGGCCAACGACCGCTTTAACAGCTACACCTTGTTTGCAGTTCTGGTAAGGGTCAGGCGAGTGGTACTTCCCATAGTCCCTCTCCAGAACCAAAGAGGCATGCCGGTCATATTGACACTTCCTGAGAAGGAGTTTCACTTCGGAGATTGCCCCAGGATCTCCTCCTCTCGAGACAAGAATATCCAGCTTCCTCCGCAAACGTTGGTAGGTCATGTATTTATTAAACTGTGTTCTATTGGCTAGGCCTCTGAAGAATCCAGCGATCCTCTTTTTGGTCAGCTCCCACCACTCAGCCTTGCTGCTACAAAAGTCCAGGAGGGTCACCTGTGCCTGAAAGAATTCCTCAAAGGATTGTCTAACATGTTCTTCCTTGAGTAGAGTCGAATTCAATCTCCAGATGCCCTTTCCCCTCTGAGGGGCGTCTGAAGCATTCAGGGCCACAGATAGCATACAGTGATCAGAGAACTCTACTGCCTGCACCACTGGGGGTGAGAAAGCAGAGGCCTCCTTCAAAAAAAACCTGTCTATCCTACTCTGACTATTACCACGATGAAAGGTGAACCCGGTGTCATCCGGGAGGTGCGCAATGTGCACATCCACAAGACCAGCATCCCTAACCATACTATTTAAAAAAACGCTATCATATCCCAGCCTGTCCTTGAAGGCCTTCCTGTCCTTGGGCCTAGTTACTGTATTAAAGTCACCTCCAAAGACCACTTGCCGGGATGTAAAAAGAAATGGCTTGATCCTTGTAAAAAGGCATTTCCTGTCCCACTTTGTGTGCGGCCCATAGATATTAATTAGGCGCAGGTCCTGCCCTCCCACAAGGACGTCTAAGACCATACATCTCCCAATCTCCACCTCAATAACCCGCCGGACAGTTACCATGCCGGTTTTAAACAACACCGCCACACCGCCGTAAGGCTCGGCCGCAAGAGACCAGTAAGATGGACCATACCTCCACTCTCTCTTGGCCATATGAATATCTGCCAAGGAGGTGAGCCTAGTCTCTTGCAAAAATAAAATTTCAGCATCTAATTGGCTGAACAAAAAGAAGGCCATAGAACGAGCTCTCACTGACTTAATGCTGGCGACATTTATTGTCGCCACTTTTAACGGAGGGGGAACCGCCATTTGGGTTATTGGGTGGATTGCTTCTTAGCTCCCCTCTGCTGCTCATCACCAGAAGCCTCCCTCTTTCTTGAGGCCGCCTCCAACTCCATCTCTGACTCAGAGCTCAGCTCTGAAGAAGCGCCAGATGAGGAAATGTCCCACCTAGTGGACCTACGACGGGTGGAGACAGGCACCAGAGCTTCCCGCCCCCGTTCCGTCCTCACCGCCTGCTTCTTCCGCCGCCCAACCTTCCTTCTCTCCTCCAGGTACTTGAGGTCAGCCTCAGAGATGCCCTCATCCCTTGTTTTTTTCTTTGAAGCAACCTTTTTAGTACCCGCTACCACTCCTGGTGGGGGGGGTAAATCCGACTTAACAGGGATAGACTTCTGGGGGGTAACTGACTCAGGGGGCACAGACTTGGAAGGTTCTGACACAAGAGGAGCGGGTACAGTAGGCTGGGGGGACACAGATACAGATACAGAAGGAGTACTTACAGACACAGAAGGGGTGGTCACAGGAACTGGGGAGGAAACTGGGGAGGAAACTGGGGAGGGATCCTGAGCAGGACCAGGGGGGTCGGTCACCGCAGCGGAGGACGGTACACCAGGGGCCTCCCCCTCCATCCTGTCCAGCCTTGACATCTCATCCACTACCTCCTTCTCCATATTGTGCCAGGCCTCAGGGCATCTGCTATAAGGGTGGCCAAGTCGCAGGCACAGGTTGCACCTGATCTTCTGGGTGCAGTCCTTGGCCATATGACCCTGACCCCGACACACTGAGCATATCAAGGCCGAACAGGAGGAGCTAAGGTGCCCCCTCTCTCCACAGCGGTGGCACAGCTTCGGCTGACCAGGGTAGAAGACGGTCATCCTATCCCTCCCTATGAAAGCCGAGGAGGGCAGGTGACGGACAACATTTCCATCCCTGGCCAGCC
Source organism: Rana temporaria (assembly GCF_905171775.1). Classification (NCBI taxonomy): domain Eukaryota; kingdom Metazoa; phylum Chordata; class Amphibia; order Anura; family Ranidae; genus Rana; species Rana temporaria. The sequence continues at coordinate 6,468,213 of NC_053496.1, forward strand.
TGACTGTTACCGACCATCCCCCAGTCCAGATGTTACGCTCATCTAATATTTTATTGGGTTTGGTCAAAACCTCCCCGTAGTTCCTCAACCAGACCTCCAGATCCCTGGCAGGGACGCTCTCATTGGTGAGGATGATAGTGATCTTTTTTACTGTTGACTGCTGCGAAATCGCAACTGGGGCCAGACTTTCCCATTCGGGTCTTGACCTGCACCGGGCCTCATATCGTTCCCAGAACAGGTCAAGACCCTCTGGCTTGGTGAAACTGACTGTATACTCTCGCGTCCCTGACACATGAATAAAAGCATAGAGATCGTTAACCCCAAAGCCCATTTCTAGAATTAAATCCACCACTGCACGCCTTGCAGGGGGGATTGCACCACCTTCCCATTTCAAGATGACAACATTACGTCTTGGGCCCCCAGCAGAAGCCAGAGACCCAAGACCATATCCTGGGGGGCTCGAGGTAGTAGCTCGTAGAGGAAAACCCTGCTTGGGGGCGGAGCTGCCAGGGACAGAGCGTACCACCTGAGCGAAAGTGGGTTTATTGGGGCCAAGACCCCACACTGAAGTCACTTTATCTGCATGAACAGAGTTAGTATTGTCCATCCCACCTGAAATGGGACCATTGTCCATCCCACCTGAACTGGGACCATTGTCCATCCCACCTGAACTGGGACCATTGTCCATCCCACCTGACCTGGGATGATTATTATCAGCCACACACACATTCCCATCAGGTATAATTATAGTTTCTATTGCAGTACCGGCCGTCGCCTGATGCTGCGCTGTGGAGTCCAGAGCAGCAGTGGGGCAATCAGCTCTGGTCTCAGCATCAGGAGGGTTAATGGGTTCTGCTGGGACTTGCAGTTCCTTCACAGAAATGTCATTTTTTAAATGTGTCTCTTGCTGCATTGCAGCCTCAGCAGGCACATTATTACTGTATACAGGACTGGCAGTCTTATTATTAGGCACATTATCAGTCATTGATGGTACATACACAGTCTTATCCACAACATGGGGCTTAGCTGGCTTCACTTTATCAGGTACATCATCTGCAAAATCTTCATCATTGAAAACCATCTGATCCCCCCGCACAGGAGACTCCATTACCTGGATCACCCTCAGCATGCCTCCTGAGTCCTGGGAAGGCATTGGGGTGCTTACCTCTCCCTGGGGGGGCAGGGGGTCAGAACTGGGGGTCTCCTCCTCCTCCACCTCCATCTTTGTCACCTTTGCAAACCTCTTGTCGTTGCAGAACTTTTCCTTGAAAGGACCATCCCTTCCCTCCATTATGGCCACGATGGTCTCCTGGTGGTCCACACGGACCTTGGCCAATTGGATCTCTGGATCCATGGATCCGCGTTTCTGGCTATGTAAGCCTTCACGTTGCCTTCGCAGGCGCTTCAGCTCCGCACGTAGCTTGTACAGCTTGTCCCTCTCCCGGTTTAGGACTTTTATCCCGGCCACCACTCGCTCCCGAATGGCCTCCGAGCCTTCATCCACACCAGGGGCAGAGAGATCACCAGCTGAGGCTTGTAGAGGGGCAGACATGCCAGCAGATGGCCCAGGAGATGGCTGAGAGCCTCCAGCAGGGGAGGCCCCACTGTCCTCCATGGCTTCCCCAGAAAGGGGCCAGGAGAGCTGGGATAGATTTCCAGGCAACTCCCTTCTCACACAGCAGCTCCAGACACACCTTCCTCCTCACACACCTGTGCTCCAATGGTGGGTGGGACACTATTCCTCCCACTGACACCAATGATGGGTCACTATTCCTCCCACTGATACCAATGATGGGACACTATTCCTCCCACTGATACCAATGATGGGACACTATTCCTCCCACTGATACCAATGATGGGACACTATTCCTCCTACTGATACCAATGATGGGGCACTATTCCTCCCACTGACACCAATGATGGGACACTATTCCTCTCACTGATACCAATGATGGGGACACTATTCCTCCCACTGACACCAATGATGGGACACTATTCCTCCCACTGACACCAATGATGGGACACTATTCCTCCCACTGACACCAATGATGGGGCACTATTCCTCCCACTGACACCAATGATGGGGCACTATTCTTCCCACTGACACCAATGATGGGACACTATTCCTCCCACTGACACCAATGATGGGACACTATTCCTCCCACTGACACCAATGATGGGACACTATTCCTCCCACTGACACCAATGACAAGGCACTATTCCTCCCACTGACACCAATGATGGGACACTATTCCTCCCACTGACACCAATAATATAAGTGACTGTGCTGTAAAGGGGGGGACTGTGCACACTGATATAAAGGACTGTGGTGTGAAGGGTGGCTGAGGACCGATTTTGCGAATATCTCGTCACCAACCCCCGCCCCACCCCATCCCTGGAAACATTGGCTGCCACGAAACCGGTCCCTGGTGCCAAAACAGTTGTGGACCGCTAATGATGTCCAGCACCCTGCCGGCCCCTCCTACCAGCCATGACCTGCCTGCATTGCACAGAGAAGAACGGAGGCTCAGTGATGACATCACCGCGTCTCCAATAATGAAAACGGAAAGGTTTTATTTGAAAATATCATTATTAATCTAAATGGGGGGGGGACCAGAGAAGACAAAATCAAAGCAGATTGAACCTTCAGCTTGAACCCTTTTCCCCTTTAAGAAGGTTTTTCCGTATAAAGGGACAGCAGAGCCGCGCCTTTCACATTTCATATACAAATACGTCCGATTTCGGGGTCAGTTAACCTTTAATAATGGCCGCTGACAGACGATGATAGAAATTTCTCATTTAGTCCGGGTAGCACCTGCACCGCGCTCAAGGCCTAATTCCCTCCGCCGTACAGCTCTGCCAATCTCGATTCGGCGCGCCACCGGCGCTCTCTCTCGTCCCCCCAAAACAGGCGCTATAAATAACCCGCTTCAATTCCCAACCGCCGGCTCTGACATCCAACTTAAAAACACAAGGGCCGGCGCCCCCCGGGCAGCTGGACCCATCCACTCCACCCCCCGCCCCGCGCGTGCGCGCTCCCCGCCGCCGACAGCCGTGTCATTCCAAGGTTTTCTTTCTCGCCCGTCATTAGCGCCATATCCGGATGTTCCTCTCCGATTTGTCAGTAAATCTAATTTTAGAGAGAGAGAAATCATCTCGCTGTCGCTGTAAATGCGCCAATGTTTTCCCCGGCCGCGGCTTTTTTTTTTTTATTATTATTCACAAGCCCTCAAAAAAATAATAAAAAAAAATAATAAAAAATAAATATTTTTAATGAAATTCAGAATTCTTTATCGATCCCAAAGGGAAATGATGAACTCGGCGCGTTGCGGGGAAATGTAACGAAGTCGTCTCATTAGTGCCGCGGTCTGCGGGAAGGATCCTCGGGGCACATACAACGCCCCCACAGGCACCGGCATAGAGACGGGTGAGGGGCGCCCGTGGCAATCGCCGAAATCGGCTCCGAAACTCCGACAACCCAGATTTTATCTTTACTAAAATATCAACTCAACAATGCAAGTCAGGCTTGTTATCTATCAGGAGTGTCCCCTTATATATCAGAGCCCCGCCCCCTTATATTTTAGAGCCCCGCCCCTTATATATCAGAGCCCCGCCCCCTTACATATCAGGAGTGCCCCGTTATATATCAGAGCCCCGCCCCCTTACATATCAGGAGTGCCCCCTTATATATCAGAGCCCCTCCCCCTTACATATCAGGAGTGCCCCCTTATATATCAGAGCCCCGCCCCCTTACATATCAGGAGTGCCCCCTTATATTTCAGAGCCCCGCCCCTTACATATCAGGAGTGCCCCCTTATATATCAGAGCCCCGCCCCCTTACATATCAGGAGTGCCCCCTTATATATCAGAGCCCCGCCCCCTTACATATCAGGAGTGCCCCCTTATATTTCAGAGCCCCGCCCCTTACATATCAGGAGTGCCCCCTTATATATCAGAGCCCCGCCCCCTTACATATCAGGAGTGCCCCCTTATATATCAGAGCCCCGCCCCCTTGCATATCAGGAGTGCCCCCTTATATTTCAGAGCCCCGCCCCCTTACATATCAGGAGTGCCCCCTAATATTTCAGAGCCCCTCCCCCTTACATATCAGGAGTGCCCCCTTATATATCAGATCACTAGGCAGAACAGGGAAATGCCTTATTTACATAGGCATCTCCTCGCGCACGCGCGCACCCGCATGGCGGCAAATCTGTGCCATTCTGCCAACGTATATGTACATGCCGAGGTCGGCAAGTGCTTAATGAAACCGAACGTCAGTCTGACCCCCCCGCCCCCCCCTAACGGGTCGAAAAACGAACATTGGTATAAGTAAAAAAAAATCCAGAAGAAATCCTACTATTGTAGACTCGGCTTGAGGCAGATCTAATGTCCCCAATTTTTACCTCGTATCCGTCGTCTCGCGCAGCGCGCTGTATATTGCGGTAACCCCATTGCCGGTATATAATTGTATTTTCCCAGAGCTCTGTGATGGATGAACTTTCCGTACAAAAAGAAAAACAATAATGTTGAATTTTATGTCTTTTCTTGAATGCGCCTGACAGCTTGGCGCAGAGGCCGCGATGTTCATACCGCTGACCGAGCCGCATCCAGCGCAATTTGGTTATCACCTGCACCCAGGGCCACCATCAGGGGGGTAAAGGCATTACACCTGTAAGGGGCCCGATGGTCCCCAGGGGCCCGGCTGGCCCCCCTCCCATTTTTTTTATTTTGTATTTTTTTTTGTATTACACCTGGAAGGGCCCCCCCCTCGCATTTTTTTATATATATTTTTTGCATTACACCTGTAAGGGCCCCCCTCCCATTTTTTTTTCATTACACCTGTAAGGGCCCCCCTCCCATTTTTTTTTTCATTACACCTGTAAGGGCCCCCCTCCCATTTTTTTGTTTTGCATTACACCTGGAAGGGGCCCCCTCCCATTTTTTTGTTTTGCATTACACCTGTAAGGGGCCCCCCTCCCATTTTTTTTATTTTGTATTTTTTTTTTGCATTACACCTGTAAGGGCCCCCCTCCCATTTTATTTTTGCATTACACCTGTTAGGGCTCCCCCCCCCCCCCTCCCATTATTTTTATTTTGTATTTTTTTTCTTGCATTACACCTGTAAGGGGCCCCCTCCCATTTTTTTTTAATTACACCTGTAAGGGCCCCCCTCCCATTTTTTTTATTTTGTATTTTTTTTCTTTTGCATTACACATGTAAGGGCCCCCCCTCGCATTCTTTTTATATATTTTTTTGCATTACACCTGTAAGGGCCCCCCCTCCCATTTTTTTTATTTTGTATTTTTTTTTTACATTACACCTGTAAGGGGCCCCCCTCCCATTTTTTTAATTTTGTATTTTTTTTTGCATTACACCTGTAAGGCCCCCCCTCCCATTTTTTTAATTTTGTATTTTTTTTACATTACCCCTGTAAGGGCCCCCCCTCCGATTTTTTTTATTTTGTATTTTTTATTTTTTGCATTACACCTGTAAGGGCCCCCCCCCCCTCGCATTTTTTCTATTTTGTATTTTTTTTTCTTTTGCATTACACCTGTAAGGGGCCCCCCCTCCCATTTTTTTTATTTTCTATTTTTTTTTTGCATTACACCTGTAAGGGCCCCCCCTCCCTTTTTTTTTCTTTTGTATTTTTTTCCTTTTGCATTACACCTGTAAGGGCCCCCCTCGCATTTTTTTTATTTTATATATTTTTTTGCATTACACCTGTAAGGGCCCCCCCTCCCATTTTTTTTATTTTTTTTTTTTTTTTTTTGCATTACACCTGTAAGGGCCCCCCCCCCCCCTCACATTTTTTCTATTTTGTATTCTTTTGCATTACACCTGTAAGGGCCCCCCTCCCATTTCTTTTTGCATTACACCTGTAAGGGGCCCCCCCTCCCATTTTTTTTATTTTCTATTTTTTTTTTGCATTACACCTGTAAGGGCCCCCCCTCCCTTTTTTTTTCTTTTGTATTTTTTTCCTTTTGCATTACACCTGTAAGGGCCCCCCTCGCATTTTTTTTATTTTGTATTTTTTTTTGCATTACACCTGTAAGGGCCCCCCCTCCCATTTTTTTTATTTTGTATTTTTTTTTTTTTGCATTACACCTGTAAGGGCCCCCCCTCACATTTTTTCTATTTTGTATTCTTTTGCATTACACCTGTAAGGGCCCCCCTCCCATTTCTTTTTGCATTACACCTGTAAGGCCCCCCCTCCCATTTTTGTATTTTTTTGCATTACACCTGTAAGGGCCCCCCCCCCATTTTTTTTATTTTGTATTTTTGTTTTTGCATTACACCTGTAAGGGGCCCGATGGTACCCAGCCAGCCCCCCCCCCTGTTTTTTCCCCCGTCAGCAGCCCCCCCCCCCGGTTCTCTGCTCCAGGGGGGCCCTGCCTAAAGCAGTGTAAGGGGCCCCCAAAATTTGTGATGGCTGCCCTGCCTGCACCTGCCTTAAGATACGAGACGACGGGCAATGCCATTCCCAGCCTCTCCTCCGCTCCCCCCCCCCCCAAAACTCGGCCGGTTGCCATGGAGAGGAGTTGAAGCTCTAATAATGATGAGAAGTCACAAGCTGTCTCATTCCCGGGGAAGAACGGATACAATGTATCTTAAAGGGAAACCTCGGCGCCTGCTTATCTTTGTCGTTGTTACAACATTCCCTTTTTCCTTTTTTGTTACATTTTGTTGGGTCGTATTTTTCCTCTTTATATTAATGGATTTGGATCCGCTACAGAACACATTTGGTAGGCAGTATAAGCTGCACCCCTGCTGAACGACTGCTGTACAAATGATCTATTTTGGGATTCGCTCCTTTCTTTTAGGCTGATGTAGGCCAAGCAGTAGTGTGTGTGGCGGTGGCTGCAAGCATCTGCTGTGTGGGAGGCGCGATCGATATAACATTCCACAAGGATCCAGGAGGAGTTCCGTGCATACGGGGGGCCGCGGATCCAGGAGGAGTTCCGTGCACGGGGGGCCGCGGATCCAGGAGGAGTTCCGTGCACGGGGGGCCGCGGATCCAGGAGGAGTTCCGTGCCTCTGTCTTACCTGAAGACACCTTTGTCTTTTACTTTTGTTGTTTCACCAAAAAAAAAGTGTATCGACCTCACCACCAATGGCGGCGGTGCAAAGAAACTGAAAAAATTTTGAAAAAAAAAACATCAATTGTAGCCACTGTGCCATCCAACGCTGCCACTGTGCCATCAAATGCAGCCACATTGGCCCAGATTCTCAAGGGCTTACGACGGCGCAACGCAATGTGCAGCTACTGTGCCATCAAATACAACCACTGTGCCATCAAACGCAGCCACTGTGCCATCAAATGCAGCCACTTTGCCTTTAAACGCTGCAACTGTGCCATCAATCGCAGCTACTGTGCCATCAAACACAACCACTGTGCCCATCAGTTGCAGCCACTGTGCCATCAAATGCAGCCACTTTGCCTTTAATCGCAGCCGCTGTGCCATCAATGGCAGCCACTTTGCCTTTAAACGCTGCAACTGTGCCATCAAACGCTGCCACTTTGCCTTTAAACGCTGTCACTGTGCCATCAAATGCTGCTACTTTGCCTTTAAACGCTGCCACTGTGCCATCAATCGCAGCCACTGTGCCATCAAACACAGCCACTGTGCCATCAAAAGCAGCCACTGTGCCCATCAAACGCAGCCACTGTGCCATCAAACGCAGCCACTTTGCCTTTAAACGCTGCCACTGTGCCATCAAATGCTGCCACTTTGCCTTTAAACGCTGCCACTGTGCCATCAATCGCAGCCACTGTGCCATCAAAAGAAAAAGAAACAAAGAAACAATTGTAGCCACTGTGCCATCAAACGCTGCCACTATGCCATCAAATGCTGCCACTTTGCCTTAAACGCTGCAACTGTGCCATCAATTGCAGCCACTATGCCATCAAATGCAGCCACTTTGCCTTTAAACGCTGCAACTGTGCCATCAAACGCTGCCACTTTGCCTTTAAACGCTGTCACTGTGCCATCAAATGCTGCTACTTTGCCTTTAAACGCTGCTACTGTGCCATCAATCGCAGCCACTGTGCCATACAACACAGCCACTGTGCCATCAAAAGCAGCCACTGTGCCATCAAACGCAGCCACTTTGCCTTTAAACGCTGCCACTGTGCCATCAAATGCTGCCACTTTCCCTTTAAACTCTGCCACTGTGCCATCAAACGCAGCCACTGTGCCATCAAACGCTGCCAGTGTGTCCATCAAATGCTGCCACTGTGCCAATGCTGCCAGTGTGCCCAATGCTGCCAGTGTGTCAAATGCTGCCCGCGTGCCCATTAAATGCTGCCAGTGTGTCCCCCGCCCGCTCGCCGTCTGCCCGGCACTTACCCTGTCTTGGTGGGGCATCGGGTGACGGCGACGATCGGGGTCCTTCATGCGTTTCCTGCATTTCTTCTCCCATCCTCTCCTCCCGTCAGGCGTCCAATAGCGGTGCCTGTTGTTTCAGCCAATCAGGTGATAGGGTAACCAGACCCGGTGCACGTGATTGGCTGAGAGGCGGGCCAGTGTTAGGAAAGCGATGTATTCGGTTCCCTAAGACAACACACACAGAGTGTTGTGTGTTTCTTCCAAACAACTCCACTTTGGTTTCCTCTGCCCACAGGATATTTTGCCAGCCCTGCTGTGGAACATCCCGGCGCTCTTCTTGTGCAAACTGTAAACGCGCGGCAATGTTTTCTTCTTGGACAGCAGTGGCTCCCTCTGTGGTCTCCTCCCATGAAATCCATTCTTGTTTAGTGTTTTACGTATCGTAGATTCGCTAACAGGGATGTTGGCATATGCCAGAGACTTTTGTAAGTCTTTAGCTGACACTCTAGGATTCTTCTTCACCTCGTTGAGCCATCTGCGCTATGCGCTTGCAGTCATCTTTACAGGACGGCCCCTCCTAGGGAGAGGAGCAGCAGTGCTGAACTCTCTCCATTTATAGACAATTTGTCTTAACATGGACTGATTAACAGAAAGGCTTTTGGAGATACTTTTATAACCCTTTCCAGCTTTATGCAAGCCAACAATTCTTAATCGGAGGTCTTCTGAGAGCTCTTTGGTGCGAGGCATCATTCACATCAGGCAATGCTTCTTGTGAAAAGTAAACCCAGAACTGGTGTGTGTGTTTTTATAGGGCAGGGCAGCTGTAACCAACACCTCCAATCTTATCTCATTGATTGGACTCCAGTTGGCCGACACCTCACTCCAGTTAGCTCTTGGAGATGTCATTAGTGGTTTACATACTTTTTCCACCTGCACTGTGAATGTTTACATGGTGTGTTCAATAAAAACATGGTAACATTTTATTATTTGTGTGTTATTAGTGTAAGCCGACTGTGATTGTCTATTGTTGTGACTTAGATGAAGATCAGATCACATTATTAGCTAGATTCAGTAACATTGCCGCAACTTTGCGGCGGCGTAGCTTAAGGAATTTAAGCTACGCCGCCGTAAGTTAGCGAGGCAAGTACATGATTCACAATGTACTTGCCTGCTAAGTTACGGTGGCGTAGCCTAAAGCGGCGGGCGTAAGGGCACCTAATTCAAATGTGTTTGAGGGCGGCGTGTTTTATGTTAATAGTGCTTGACCTCACGTTTTTTACGTTTTTTTCGAACTGCGCATGCGCCGGGCGCCTACATTTCCCAGTGTGCATTGCAGCTAAGTAAGCCGCACGGGCCTATTGATTTCGACGTGGACGTGGACGTAAACGACGTAAATCCCGATTCACGGGTGACTTACGCAAACGACGTAAAAATTTCGAATTTCGACGCGGAAACGGCGCCCATACTTAACATTACTATTCCAACTAGTGCCTAGCTCTAACTTTAGGCGGCCTATCTCGAACGTTAACGGCGTAAAAGTACTGCGTCGGCCGGCGTACGTTCGTGAATTGGCGTATCTACTCATTTACATATTCTACGCCGACCGCAATGGAAGCGCCACCTAGCGGCCATCCGAAATATTGCAATATAAGATAGGATGGCGCAATCGTATCTCTGTTTGAGCATGATAAGCCGGCCTAACTCTTACTGTTTATGACCAATTATCATTCCAAAGGGGTTCACATACTTTTTATTGCAACTGTAAGTATATATACAAACAGTAAAACAGTATATATACACTGTAGCCCGTATTCACGTACAGCGGCGTATCTTTGAGCGGGCGTAACGTATCCTATTTACGTTACGCCTCCGCAACTTAGACGGGCAAGTGCTGTATTCTCAAAGCACTTGCTCCGTAAGTTGCGGCGGCGTAGCGTAAATCGGCCGGCGTAAGCCCGCCTAATTCAAATGTGGAACAGGGGGGCGTGTTTTATGTAAATAACTTGTGACCCGACGTGATTGAAGTTTTTCACGAACGGCGCATGTGACGTCCGTGGACATATCCCAGTGTGCATTGTTCCAAAGTACGCCACAAGGACGTCATTGGTTTCGACGTGAACGTAAATTACGTCCAGCCCCATTCAAGGACGACTTACGCAAACGACGTAAAATTTTCAAAACTCGACGCGGGAACGACGTCCATACTTAACATTGGTACGCCTCATATAGCAGGGGTAACTTTACGCCGGAAAAAGCCTAACGTAAACGACGTAACAAAATGCGCCGGCCAGACGTACGTTTCTGAATCGGCGTATCTACCTAATTAGCATATTCATTGTGTAACTATACGGAAGCGCCACCTAGCGGCCAGCGTAAATATGCAGCCTAAGATACGACGGTGTAAGACACTTACGCCGGTCGGATCTTAGGGATATCTATGCGTAACTGATTCTCTGAATCAGGCGCATAGATACGACCGCCCGCACTCAGAGATACGACGTCATATCTCCGTTTTGAATCTGGGCCTGTATGTATATATGTGTGTATGTGTATATATATATATATATATATATATATATAGTTGACCAATCAGCAGTATTTTGATTGGCTCAAAATATTTATATATATATAAAATAAATGAAATAGTTGTCTGACCAGCAGTTTTCCTGTGTGTCATATTTGATGAAATCTCATTTTCACGTCATTTATATCATTGGCATCGGAAAGTTAAGCGCTTGGAAGCACACGGGGGAAACCGGAGGGCTATTTGAAGCTGAAATAAACGGACAAACGTTTACATCTCATCGCATTACAGATCAGGACTGCGCCTAAACCCCCCGGCTATAATTTGCCGTATTAATTCAAAGCTTTTTATCCATAACCATTACGCAGATGGATTTCGCGACAAAGCTCACAATAATTAAGTTTGCCGGAGAGGCGACGACTGACGCGGTTTGCATCGGGCGCGTTTGCTGAGAAAAATAGGGCACCGGCTATCGGGATGGTTCCGACGCGGGATACCGTCAAACACAACTTTATTCTTCTAAAGAGCATAGAATGATTATGGTGTTTGGCAGTGGCGGTTGGTGCTCTAAATTGCCCATCAAACGCAGCTACTGTGCCCATCAGATGCCACCACTGTGCCCATCAAACGCAGTCACTGTGCCCAACAAATGCAGCCACTGTGCCCAACAAATGCAGCCGCTGTGCCCATCAAACGCAGCAGCTGTGCCCATCATATGCCACCACTGTGCCCATCAAATGCAACCACTATGCCATCAAACACAGCCACTGTGCCCATCAAACGCAGCCACTGTGCCCATCAAACGCAGTCACTGTGCCCATCAGACGCAGCCACTGTGTCCATCAAACGCAGCCACTGTGCCCATCAAATGCAGCTACTGTGTCCATCAAACGCAGCCACTGTGCCCATCAAACGCAGCCACTGTGCCCATCAAACGCAGCTACTGTGTCCATCAAACACAGCCCCTGTGTCCATCAAATGCAGCCACTGTGCCCATCAAACGCAGCAGCTGTGCCCATCAAATGCAACCACTGTGTCCATCAAACGCAGCCACTGTGCCCATCAAATGCAGCCACTGTGCCCATCAAACGCAGCAGCTGTGCCCATCAAATGCAACCACTGTGCCGATCAAATGCAGCCACTGTGCCCATCAAACACAGCCACTGTGCCCATCAATTGCCACCACTGTGCCCATCAAACGCAGCCACTGTGCCCATCAAACGCAGCCACTGTGCCCATCAATTGCTGCCACTGTGCCCATCGATTACCACTAATGTGCCCATCAAATGCTGCCAGTGTGCATCCCCCGGCCGCCCCGGCACTTACCTTGTCTCGGTGGGGCAGCGGGTCACGTTGTCCTCCACGCTCCTCGATATCTACTCCCGTTCTCTCTCTTTCTGTCATCTGCTATGATTGGACACCTGATAGGCGTCCAATAACAGCGCCTGTCGTTTCAGCCAATTAGGTGACAGGTAACAGACCCGAGCATCTGATTGGCGGAGAGGCGGTTCAGAGTTAGGAAAGTGAATATTTATTTGCTTTCCTAACACACAGCTGAGTGAACTGCGAGCGCCCAGCATGGCACCCGCTGTTCACCTTTTTTGACGCCTATTAGAGCCTATGGCTCCAATCAGATATCATCCCAGATATCCCCCCAGCACTCTGATCCCTCTACACCCCAGATATCCCCCCAGCACTCTGACCCCTCTACACCCCAGATATCCCCCCCAGCACTCTGACCCCTCTACACCCCAGATATCCCCCCAGCACTCTGACCCCTCTACACCCCAGATATCCCCCCAGCACTCTGACCCCTCTACTCCCCAGATATCCCCCCAGCACTCTGATCCCTCTACACCCCAGATATCCCCCCAGCACTCTGACCCCTCTACACCCCAGATATCCCCCCAGCACTCTGACCCCTCTACACCCCAGATATCCCCCCAGCACTCTGACCCCTCTACACCCCAGATATCCCCCCAGCACTCTGACCTCTCTACACCCCAGATATCCCCCCAGCACTCTGACCCCTCTACACCCCAGATATCCCCCAGCACTCTGACCCCTCTACATCTCAGATATCCCCCCAGCACTCTGACCCCTCTACACCCCAGATATCCCCCCAGCACTCTGACCCCTCTACATCCCAGATATCCCCCCCAGCACTCTGACCCCTCTACACCCCAGATATTCCCCCAGCACTCTGACCCCTCTACATCCCAGATATCCCCCAAGCACTCTGACCTCTCTACACCCCAGATATCCCCCCAGCACTCTGACCCCTCTACACCCCAGATATCCCCCAGCACTCTGACCCCTCTACATCTCAGATATCCCCCCAGCACTCTGACCCCTCTATACCCCAGATATTCCCCCAGCACTCTGACCCCTCTACATCCCAGATACCCTCCAGTACTCTGACCCCTCTACACCCCAGATATCCCCCCAGCACTCTGACCCCTCTACACCCCAGATATCCCCCCCAGCACTCTGACCCCTCTACACCCCAGATATCCCCCCAACACTCTGACCCCTCTACACCCCAGATATCCCCCCAGCACTCTGACCCCTCTACACCCCAGATATTCCCCCAGCACTCTGACCCCTCTACACCCCAGATATCCCCCCAACACTCTGACCCCTCTATACCCCAGATATTCCCCCAGCACTCTGACCCATCTACACCCCAGATATCCCCCCAGCACTCTGACCCCTCTACACCCCAGATATCCCCCCAGCACTCTGACCCCTCTACACCCCAGATATCCCCCCAGCACTCTGACCCCCCTACACCCCAGATATCCCCCCAGCACTCTGACCCCTCTACACCCCAGATATCCCCCCAGCACTCTGACCCATCTACACCCCAGATATCCCCCCAGCACTCTGACCCCTCTACACCCCAGATATCCCCCCCAGCACTCTGACCCCTCTACACCCCAGATATCCCCCCAGAACTCTGACCCCTCTACACCCCTGATATCCCCCCAGCACTCTGACCCCTCTACACCCCAGATATCCCCCCCAGCACTCTGACCCCTCTACACCCCAGATATTCCCCCAGCACTCTGACCCCTCTACACCCCAGATATCCCCCCAGCACTGTGACCCCTCTACACCCCAGATATCCCCCCAGCACTCTGACCCCTCTACACCCCAGATATCCCCCCCAGAACTCTGACCCCTCTACACCCCAGATATCCCCCCAGCACTCTGACCCCTCTACACCCCAGATATCCCCCCAGCACTCTGACCCCTCTACACCCCAGATATCCCCCCCAGCACTCTGACCCCTCTACACCCCAGATATCCCCCCCAGCACTCTGACCCCTCTACACCCCAGATATCCCCCCAGCACTCTGACCCCTCTACACCCCAGATATCCCCCAGCACTCTGACCCCTCTACACCCCAGATATCCTCCCAGCACTCTGACCCCTCTACACCCCTGATATCCCCCCAGAACTCTGACCCCTCTACACCCCAGATATCCCCCCAGAACTCTGACCCCTCTACACCCCAGATATCCCCCCAGAACTCTGACCCCTCTACACCCCAGATATCCCCCCAGCACTCTGACCCCTCTACACCCCAGATATCCCCCCAGCACTCTGACCCCTCTACACCCCAGATATCCCCCCCAGCACTCTGACCCCTCTACATCCCAGATATCCCCCCAGCACTCTGACCCCTCTACACCCCAGATATCCCCCCAACACTCTGACCCCTCTACACCCCAGTATCCCCCCAGCACTCTGACCCCTCTACACCCCAGATATCCCCCCAGCACTCTGACCCCTCTACACCCCAGATATCCCCCCCAGCACTCTGACCCCTCTACACCCCAGATATTCCCCAGCACTCTGACCCCTCTACACCCCAGATATCCCCCCAGCACTCTGACCCCTCTACACCCCAGATATCCCCCCAGCACTCTGACCCCTCTATTCCCCAGATATCCCCCCAGCACTCTGACCCCTCTACATCCCAGATATCCCCCCAGCACTCTGACCTCTCTACACCCCAGATATCCCCCCAGCACTCTGACCGCTGTACACCCCAGATATCCCCCAGCACTCTGACCGCTGTACACCCCAGATATCCCCCCAGCACTCTGACCCCGCCTCTACACCCCAGATATCCCCCCCAGCACTCTGACCCCTCTACACCCCAGATATCCCCCAGCACTCTGACCCCTGACCCTAGATATTCCCCCCAGCACTTTGACCCCTCTACACCCCAGATATCCCCCCAGCACTCTGACCCTCTACATCCCAGATATCCCCCCAGCACTCGGACCCCTCTACACCCCAGATATACCCCCAGCACTCTGACCCCTCTACACCCCAGATATCCCCCCAGCACTCTGACCCCTCTACACCCCAGATATCCCCCCAGCACTCCGACCCCTCTACACCCCAGATATCCCCCCAGCACTCTGACCCCTCTACACCCCAGATATCCCCCCAGAACTCTGACCTCTCTACACCCCAGATATCCCCCCAGCACTCTCACACTTCTACACCCCAGATATTCCCCCAGCACTCTGACCCCTCTACACCCCAGATATCCCCCCAGCACTCTCACCCCCTCTACACCCCAGATATCCCCCCAGCACTCTCACCTCTCTACACCCCAGAAATCTCCCCAGCACTCTCACCTCTCTACACCCCAGATATCCCCCCAGCACTCTCACCCCTCTACACCCCAGATATTCCCCCAGCACTCTGACCCCTCTACACCCCAGATATCCCCCCATCACTCTGACCCCTCTACACCCCAGATATCCCCCCAGCACTCTGACCCCTCTACACCCCAGATATCCCCCCAGCACTCTGACCCCTCTACACCCCAGATATCTCCCCAGCACTCTGACCCCTCTACACCCCAGATATCCCCCCAGAACTCTGACCCCTCTACACCCCAGATATCCCCCCAGCACTCTGACCCCTCTACACCCCAGATATCCCCCCCAGCACTCTGACCCCTCTACACCCCAGATATCCCCCCAGCACTCTGACCCCTCTACATCCCAGATATCCCCCCAGCACTCTGACCCCTCTACACCCCAGATATCCCCCCAGCACTCTGACCCCTCTACACCCCAGATATCCCCCCAGCACTCTGACCCCTCTATTCCCCAGATATCCCCCCAGCACTCTGACCCCTCTACATCCCAGATATCCCCCCAGCACTCTGACCTCTCTACACCCCAGATATCCCCCCAGCACTCTGACCGCTGTACACCCCAGATATCCCCCAGCACTCTGACCGCTGTACACCCCAGATATCCCCCCAGCACTCTGAACCCGCCTCTACACCCCAGATATCCCCCCCAGCACTCTGACCCCTCTACACCCCAGATATCCCCCAGCACTCTGACCCCTGCCTGACCCCAGATATCCCCCCAGCACTCTGACCCTCTACATCCCAGATATCCCCCCAGCACTCGGACCCCTCTACACCCCAGATATACCCCCAGCACTCTGACCCCTCTACACCCCAGATATCCCCCCAGCACTCCGACCCCTCTACACCCCAGATATCCCCCCAGCACTCTGACCCCTCTACACCCCAGATATCCCCCCAGAACTCTGACCTCTCTACACCCCAGATATCCCCCCAGCACTCTCACACTTCTACACCCCAGATATTCCCCCAGCACTCTGACCCCTCTACACCCCAGATATCCCCCCAGCACTCTCACCCCTCTACACCCCAGATATCCCCCCAGCACTCTCACCTCTCTACACCCCAGAAATCTCCCCAGCACTCTCACCTCTCTACACCCCAGATATCCCCCCAGCACTCTCACCCCTCTACACCCCAGATATTCCCCCAGCACTCTGACCCCTCTACACCCCAGATATCCCCCCATCACTCTGACCCCTCTACACCCCAGATATCCCCCCAGCACTCTGACCCCTCTACACCCCAGATATCCCCCCAGCACTCTGACCCCTCTACACCCCAGATATCTCCCCAGCACTCTGACCCCTCTACACCCCAGATATCCCCCCAGAACTCTGACCCCTCTACACCCCAGATATCCCCCCAGCACTCTGACCCCTCTACACCCCAGATATCCCCCCCAGCACTCTGACCCCTCTACACCCCAGATATCCCCCCAGCACTCTGACCCCTCTACATCCCAGATATCCCCCCAGCACTCTGACCCCTCTACACCCCAGATATCCCCCCAGCACTCTGACCCCTCTACACCCCAGATATCCCCCCAGCACTCTGACCCCTCTATTCCCCAGATATCCCCCCAGCACTCTGACCCCTCTACATCCCAGATATCCCCCCAGCACTCTGACCTCTCTACACCCCAGATATCCCCCCAGCACTCTGACCGCTGTACACCCCAGATATCCCCCAGCACTCTGACCGCTGTACACCCCAGATATCCCCCCAGCACTCTGAACCCGCCTCTACACCCCAGATATCCCCCCCAGCACTCTGACCCCTCTACACCCCAGATATCCCCCCAGCACTCTGACCCCTCTACACCCCAGATATCCCCCCAGCACTCCGTCCCCTCTACACCCCAGATATCCCCCCAGCACTCTGACCCCTCTACACCCCAGATATCCCCCCAGAACTCTGACCTCTCTACACCCCAGATATCCCCCCAGCACTCTCACACCTCTACACCCCAGATATACCCCCAGCACTCTGACCCCTCTACACCCCAGATATCCCCCCAGCACTCTCACCCCTCTACACCCCAGATATCCCCCCAGCACTCTGACCCCTCTACACCCCAGAAATCTCCCCAGCACTCTGACCCCTCTACACCCCAGATATCCCCCCGGCACTCTGACCCCTCTACACCCCATATATCTCCCCAGCACTCTGACCCCTCTACACCCCAGATATCCCCCCCAGCACTCTGACCCCTCTACACCCCAGATATCCCCCCAGCACTCTCACCTCTCTACACCCCAGAAATCTCCCCAGCACTCTCACCTCTCTACACCCCAGATATCCCCCCAGCACTCTCACCCCTCTACACCCCAGATATTCCCCCAGCACTCTGACCCCTCTACACCCCAGATATCCCCCCAGCACTCTGACCCCTCTACACCCCAGATATCCCCCCAGCACTCTGACCCCTCTACACCCCAGATATTCCCCCAGCACTGTAACCATATACCATAAGATACCCCTGGTTGATGGACTCTTGCAGCACTGGGGTGCTGGGAACACAAAGTGGGGAAATACCAGACACATTGGAGGCATATTAGACATTTCCCTAAATATTGGGGTGCTACAAAGCGCCCCTTCCTCTGCCAGTTATGCTTTTACATTCACTCTTCATGCATGACAGTAACAGTGATGTATATCTGACTTCTAACTTCTCCCCGAACTCCTCTTCTCCTCGAAGTCCCTCATCATTTATCCTGTCAGCACTGAAAGGCGTGTGAATTAGGGACATCAATACAAAATGCATTATGCTTCCCAGAAATGACAGCCGGCATATTCTTTATAATAAAGGATTGGGTTCAGGTCCACACCGTGAAATTGTTTATTGAACAATGTCCAGCTCCCCCCCCCCCCCCCCTTATAATCCATGCAAAGTAACCCTTTGTAGCCCCCCGTTCCTTCAGAAAAACCCTTTTTTTTTAGGTTTTTAGAAGCAATTAACGTGGACCTTTATTACAGGTACAACTCTTACAGTAAAGAATCCTTTCAGCAACTGGAGATTAACCCCTTGGCGCTGGTGCCTCCCGGGCCTCTAACGGGTTTCAGACGCCAGGAGGCGGGGCAGACCCAACCAGGACAGGGGCTTTTGGAGGGGACTGCAGGGTAGCCTCTTGCCTACTGACTATGGGCACTGGCATTCGAGGGAGCTACAAGCATTCAGGGAGATGTCCTGTCAGTGGCGGTGCGTCCATAAAGGGAACAGCAGCGCCGCCCCCTCTCTCCTGCCACCTGTCTATCACCAATAGATAGATTCGCGCATTGCATGAATCTATCTATTGTCACCGCTGCCGCCTCCCATTTGTTGGGCGCCGGGCATCTGAATTACAGCGGCGTTTTTTTTTTTTTTTTGGAAGAGCCTGATTAGAGCCATGGACCCAGATTCACAAAGGAGTTACGACGGCGTATCTCCAGATACGCCGTCGTAACTCTGAGTGTGAGGCGTCGCATCTCTGCGCCCGATTCATAGAATCAGATATGCCTCACTGTTGCCTAGATACGAGCGGCGTAAGTCTCCTACGCCGCCGTATCTTGGAGTGCATATTTACGCTGGCCGTTAGAAGCGCTTCCGTAGATTTACGTGTAGAATATGCAAATGAGCTAGATACGCCGATTCAGAAACGTACGTGCGCCCGGCGCATTGATTTACGTAGTTTACGTAAGGCTTTTTCCGGCGTAAAGTTACCCCTGCTCTATGAGGCGTAGCCAATGTTAAGTATGGACGTCGGGACAGCGTCAAATTTTGCGTCGTTTACGTCGTGTGCGTAAGTCGTACGCGAATAGGGCTGTGCGTAAGTTACGTTCACGTCTAAAGCATTGACTATTTGCGGCGTAATTTGGAGCATGCGCACTGGGATACTTTCACGGACGGCGCATGCACCGTTCGTTAGGAGCGTCAATTACGTGGGGTCACGATTAATTAGCATACAACACGCCCCCTACCAGCCTACTTTGAATTACGCGCGCTTACGCCGGCCCATTTACGCTACGCCGCCATAACTTAGGATGCAAGTGCTTTGTGAATACTGCACTTGCCTCTCTAAGTTGCGGCGGCGTAGCGTAAATAAGATACGCTACGCCCACACAAAGTTACGCCGCCCTACGTGAATCTGGGCCATGGGCTCTAACAGGCTTCCCAATTGGTAAACAGCGGGCGCCATGCTGTGCGTTTACCGTTTACTGGTGTGTTAGGGAAGTGAATAAATCGCTTTCCTAACACTGACCCGCCTATCCTCCGACAATCAGGTGCTCGGGTCTGGTTACCTGTCACCCGATCGGCTGAAGCGACAGGCGCTGTGATTGGACGCCTATCAGGCGTCCAATCATAGCAGAGGACGGGAAGAGGAGGGGAGAAGACATCGAGGACTCAGAGCGTGGAGGACAGCGCCAAGACAGGTAAGTGTCGGGCAGGGGATGCACACTGGGGCAGCATTTGATGGGCACAATGGCTGCAATTGATGGGGTACACTGGTGGCAATTGATGGGGCACACTGGCGGAAATTGATGGGGCACACTGGCGGAAATTGATGGGGCACACTGGCAGCAATTGATGGGCACACTGGCGGCAATTGATGGGGCACAGGGGCAGCAATTGATGGGCACACTGGCGGCAATTGATGGGCACACTGGCGGCAATTGATAGGCACACTGGCAGCAACTGATGGGGCACAGTGGAGGCAATTGATGGGGCACAGTGGCAGCAATTGATGGGCACACTGGCAACAACTGATGGGGCACAGTGGCGGCAATTGATGGGCACACTGGCAGCAATTGATGGGTACAGTAGCTGCGTTTGATGGCACAGTGGCGCTAAATTATGGGTACAGTGCCTGCGTTTGATGGGCACAGTGGCTGCAATTGATGGGCACAATGGCTGCAATTGATGGGGTACACTGGTGGCAATTTATGGGGCACACTGGCGGAAATTGATGGGGCACACTGGTGGAAATTGATGGGGCACACTGGCAGCAATTGATGGGCACACTGGCGGCAATTGATGGGGCACAGGGGCAGCAATTGATGGGCACACTGGCGGCAATTGATGGGGCACAGGGGCAGCAATTGATGGGGCACAGTGGCGGCAATTGATGGCCACACTGGCAGCAATTGATGGGCACACTGGCGGCAATTGATGGGGCACAGGGGCAGCAATTGATGGGGCACAATGGCGGCAATTGATGGGCACACTGGCAGCAACTGATGGGGCACACTGGCAGTAATTGATGGACACACTGGCAGCAATTGATGGGCACACTGGCAGCAATTTATGTTTTTTTTTTATGTTTGTTCGCGCCCCCAAAAATTTTGAGCACCAGCCGCCGCCGTGTCCTGTTATATGAGGCAAGATGACGTGTTATTACCATAATAAACAGTCAAGGAAGCCATGATGAACTCTGCCAACTTCAGACTCAGTGGGAAGATAGATGTGGAAAGAAAGCTGGTTAATGAGATGTGTTGCTGGACTGTCTAGGGTGGTCACTCCCTGACTAATCAAGGCTTGTCTAGGGGGCCTAGCCGTTGATTAGATTACTGGGTAATTAGTTAGCTGTTGATTGGATTGCTGTTTGAATGGATTAGATCACTGTTAGCTGCTAGCTATCCATTAGATGTACTGTTAGCTGTACTGATTGTATTACTGTTTACAGTTTGCATTGTTTAGCATAACGTGATCAGGCTCTTATCTGATTTTGTATGGTATAAATTCTGTGTGAGTTTCCAATAAAGAGTTCCAGTTTGCACCCAAGCTAACGCCTTCTTAGTTCTTGGGTGCAATTCTAGGCTTTAATACCTGGTTCATGGTTCCAGAGTGGAGGAAGCTGTATCTTGGCGGAGGCACCCAGGTGAGGGTGCCAGGCAATCCGTCACACGTGCCACTGTGTAGGAGCTTTCCAGTTAGGCATGTCCGATTCGTTTTGTTCCAAAATAGTTATTTTTAATGTATTTCGACAAATTTTGTTAATTCGGAAATATCCGAATTAACGAAAACCCATTTAACACATTTTTCAGAATATTCATAAAATCGAAAATCCGGAAATTCAGATATTCGAAATTCGGAAATCCGAGAGGGGCTTTTTTCCCCTCTCTCTCTTTTCACCTGGCGATCTGGCCAGTAACACACCTCCTGTATTAGAGCGCCCCCCTGCTCTGGAGGAAGGAGAACCGGAGGCACAGCAGACAGCAGCATTGTCAGTCTAGGGGGAGGGGGGTGTTAGATGGACTAGAAGATTTAGATACACTAACAAACTGAAACCAAACGCTAGCTCACACTTTATAATCAGTTACAGCAGTTACCGTATTTATCGGCGTATACCGCGCACTTTTTGGCCCTGAAAATCAGGGCAAAATCGTGGGTGCGCGATATACGCCGATACCCGCTTTCCTGCGCCGAGTTTGAATACTGCGCCGACATTTACCGAGCGCAGTACACTCGTGTATAGTCGGGCAGTCTCGGCTCCTCTCGCGCTGACGTCCTGGACGAGTGTACTGCGCTCTGTATATGTTGGCGCAGTATTCAAACTCGGCGCGGGAAACGAGCGGGGAGGACGCGAGGATGCCGCAGAAGGACGCCGGACCCGACGAGGCCGCCGATGGCTGCCGCGCAAGACACCAAAACTGTAAGTACAAAAAATATTTTTTCCACAGGAATTCGGGCAACTTTAGGGGTGCGCGCTATACGCGGGAGCGCGCTATACCCCAATAAATACGGTATTTTTCCATTTGGAATAAACATTTTGACATAAATAAAAGCTGATCATAGTAAGGCCCCCCCCTGTCAGTGTTGAATGGTTTGTCTCATCTCTGTAACTTGATACATTATGCTGGAGAGATGTAGTAGGGTGGTCGTCCTTCATGTTCCCCGCCTCGTTGGGCCCCAAGCAAGGGTCACATGAGAGGCCTGCCTCGGGTGTTTTTTTTTTTTTTTGGCTACGCTAGTCATTTCTAACATCCCTAGTCCCTAACTGAGGTTTGTGGCTGCCCCAGCATACCTGCATAGGAAAAGAGTCTATATCTGGCTGAGTACATGATGGCGCTATACAGGATTGGCATCTTAAGGGTAGACTGCAGGCCCCAGCAGTCCCCATGGGTAACAGGAACTTCAACCTCGGCATGGCACTGGAAATCTTGACTCCGATAAAATAACGCTTGGCGGTCTTTGAGGGCAACAACACACAACCTGGTCACTGCGACAACTTTTTCTTAAAATTAGGCCTCCAGCCACAAAACACACTGGGAGACAATCCTCATCACCCGCACTGACCCCCATTTACATATTCCGAGTTAAACCCCTAGTTAACCGGAATGTACCCGAGAACCCCATACCCCCCCGATGGGTCCCGACCATTCTATAATCCAGAATTTTCCTCCTCCTCCAAAGACCCACCACTGCCAGGCTGCCATGACAGCTGCGTTGGAAAACCACAAACCATAGGGAGGGCGGGTGGGAAACGTCTTCTTCTTGGTACAGCACGCAACTGGCCCCTTGCCATTCCCCCCTCCCCCTAAACTTCCCAGACCACAATCCCCTGCCCTTAGGAGACCTAACTGCCCTACCATTTTTTACCCTTACCCAGCTGTCCTACTATCCATCCTGTCATACTGTCCCTACGCACATATTTCTTCTTTTTCCTTTGCTCCGGAGCGCCCCGTATCTCAAGCTGAAATCATGCCAGACAAGTATTATTTGTTTTTAGGTTGGTTATTACAGGGTTCGACAAAATCTAGGTGCTCGGTTGCAATTGTGACTAGAATTAGCGACCTGGCGCTTGGGGAAGGAAGCTTAGGCCTGCAGAAGGCCGCAAAGCCGCGACCTCAATTACCTGTGTCTCCGTGCCTCATCCTGTGTCTCCGTGCACCTCCCCCCAATTTTTTTTTAGATTGTGAAAGATAATGTTACGCCGAGTAAATTGATACCCAACATGTCACGCTTCAAAATTGCGTCCGCTCGTGGAATGGCGACAAACTTTTACCCTTTAAAATCTCCATAGGCGACGTTTTAAAAAATGCTACAGGTTGCATTTTTTGAGTTACAGAGGAGGTCTAGGGCTAGAATTATCGCTCTCGCTCTAACGATCGCGGCGATACCTCACATGTGTGGTTTGAACACCGTTTACATATTCGGGCACTACTCACGTATGCGTTCGCTTCTGCGCGCAAGTTCGGCGGGACGGGGCGCGTTTTCTGGCTCTTAACTTTTTTAGCTGGCTCCTAGATTCCAAGCAAATTTGTCAAACTCTGGGTCATTATGTTTAAAAATTCCCTTTTAAGTCCTTTTTGGAACGTGTTACATTTATTTCCCCCGGAATTCTTTGTTCTTTTATTGTAGTTTGCCCGGATTTATTTCTTTATTTCCAGAATATAAATAACCGCCATCAATACAGCCGACCGAGTTAATTCAGCAGAAAGCGTCTCGGCTGAAACTTTGTAGGCGTTATGCAGATCGGAGTTTATTAGCTTATATTTTATTTATATAAAAAAAGAAAAA
This sequence comes from Rana temporaria, assembly GCF_905171775.1. Taxonomy (NCBI): domain Eukaryota; kingdom Metazoa; phylum Chordata; class Amphibia; order Anura; family Ranidae; genus Rana; species Rana temporaria. The sequence goes on from NC_053496.1 coordinate 6,492,252, forward strand.
AAAAAACATCTCACACAGCGTCCCCGCATAAATCGCAGCGTTGTGAATCAGCAATATTATCTCAAATCAGCAAAGGAGGTTTAAGAATTAAGATTTAAATTAGATTCAACTGAAAAACATATGATAATTGTATATTCAGAAAGCGATTGTCTGACAACAAGACATCAGGCTGAAAGTACTGTGCTTAGCAGTGGTGGCTGGTGATCAAAATTTCTGGTCGGGGCGCAAACAAACTAAAAAATTCTGGGGAAAAAAACATCAATTGCAACCACTGTGCCCATCAAACCCTCCCACTGTGCTCCAAGTGCTGCCACTGTGCCCCAAATGTTACCACTGTCCCCCAAATGTTGCCACGGTGCCTCAAATGTTTCCACTGTGCCCCAAGTGCTGCAACTGTGCCCCAAATGTTGCCACTGTGCCCCAAGTGTTGCCACTGTGCCCCAAGTGCTGCCACTGTGCCCCAAGTTTTGCCACTGTGCCCCATGTGCTGCCACTGTGCCCCATGTGCTGCCACTGTGCCCTAAATGTTGCCACTGTGCCCTAAATGTTGCCACTGTGCCCAAAATGTTGCCACTGTGCCCCATGTGCTGCCACTGTGCCCCAAGTTTTTCCACTGTGCCCCAAATGTTCCCACTGTTCCCCTATGTGCTGCCACTGTGCCCCAAGTTTTGCCACTGTGCCCCAAATATTTTCACTTTGCCCCTAATGTTGCCACTGTGCCCCATGTTCTGCCACTGTGCCCCAAATGTTGCCACTGTGCCCCAAAGGTTGCTACTGTGCCCCATGTGCTGCCACTGTGCCCCAAGTTCTGCCACTGTGCCCCAAGTTTTGCCACTGTGCCCCAAATATTGCCACTGTGCCCCAAATGTTGCCACTGTGCCCAAGTGCTGCCACTGTGCCCCAAGTTTTGCCACTGTGACCCAAGTTTTTCCACTGTGCCCCAAGTTTTTCCACTGTGCCCCAAGTTTTTCCACTGTGCCCCATGTGCTACCACTGTGCTCCAAATGCTGCCACTGTGCCCCAAGTTTTGCCACTGTGCCCCAAATATTTTCACTTTGTCCCTAATGTTGCCACTGTGCCCCATGTTCTGCCACTGTGGCCCAAATGTTGCCACTGTGCCCCAAAGGTTGCTACTGTGCCCCATGTGCTGCCACTGTGCCCCAAGTTCTGCCACTGTGCCCCAAGTTTTGCCACTGTGAACCAAATATTGCCACTGTGCCCCAAATGTTGCCACTTCTCCATGACCAGTAATATGGAGTTGTCCTTCTCTATCGCCATTAATATGGAGTTGTCCTTCTCCGTGGCCATTAATATGGAGTTGTCCTTCTCCATGGCCAGTAATATGGAGTTGTCCTTCTCTATGGCCAGTAATATGAAGTTGTCCTTCTCCGTGGCCAGTAATATGGAGTTGTCCTTTCCTTGGCCATTAATATGGAGTTGTCCTTCTCCATGACCATTAATATGGAGTTGTCCTTCTCCATGGCCAGTAATATGGAGTTGTCCTTCTCCATGGCCAGTAATATGGAGTTGTCCTTCTCCATGGCCAGTAATATGGAGTTGTCCTTCTCCATGGCCAGTAATATGGAGTTGTCCTTCTCCATGGCCAGTAATATGGAGTTGTCCTTCTCCATGGCCAGTAATATGGAGTTGTCCTTCTCCATGGCCAGTAATATGGAGTTGTCCTTCTCCATGGCCAGTAATATGGAGTTGTCCTTTCCGTGGCTATTAATATGGAGTTATCCCAATTTGTGTCTGTGACGAACCCTCGTCCTCAAACCGGACTATGTCCATCATCAATGCTTCCTCTGTCCAGAACCAGCACTATCCAAGACTCTTTAGCCCACCCAGTCACCAGCTGCAACACAATGTAGAGTGGCAAACAACAAACTGATTTATTATCACACATGGACACAGATAAATAACTCAGAGACTCCCCCCACCCTTGGAAACCGGACGAGTTAAACTATCCAATGACAATGGACACAAAGGTCAGGTGTGTTCAAACTTCTCATCAGTAAAAAGTCTTATCAGTAGGGGTGCTGCTGGAGGAATCCCCCCTGAGCTCACAAAGAGCACCGTTCCCCCAAATGCCAGGGCCCATGATCGGTAGGCAAGAGGCAAGCATGCAGTCCCCTCCAAAAGCCTCTGTCCCCGCTAGGTCTGTCTCAATGTGTAAAACCTCTGTAATAGATGATCTGAAGATAGAGAGCCCTGAGCACACGGGGCGAGGGCAGGGCAGGGCAAGGGGTTGCCAGTTGATCACATCAGGTTAGAGTTCAGGGGGCAGACTGACAGAATTCAGGTCAAGGACGTGTTCAGGAATCTGAAATCAATCAACACAGAGGTCTCTTACAAATACAGAGTCTACGCGTTTCGGTAAGTCTTGGCCTCTGGGGGGGGGGGGGCTGTATTAGGCACATTGATTATTCCGGCCTGCACACACAATTTCTGTTCATTCTTCCTGTCCCGGTTTCTGTAGAAGTTCCTACTTGCTTGGCCCATCTTGTATGAAAAAAACAATGGGCCAGATTCTCAGTGGAGATACGACGGCGTATCTCCAGATACGCCGTCGTATCTCTGAGTTGCGCCGTCGTATCTATGCGCCTGATTCATAGAATCAGTTACGCATAGATTTCCCTTAGAAACCGACAGGCGTAAGTCTCTTACGCCGTCGGATCGTAACTGCATATTTACGCTGGCCGCTAGGGGCGTGTACGCTGATTTACGCGTCGAAATATGTAAATCAGCTAGATACGCGAATTCACGAACGTACGCCCGGCCGACGCAGTACAGTTACGCCGTTTACGTTAGGCTTTTCCCGGCGTATAGTTACCCCTGCTATATGGTGGCGTAAGTGCGGCGTACCAATGTTAAGTATGGCCGTCGTTCCCGCGTCGAAATTTGAAAAAGTTACGTCGTTTGCGTAAGTCGTCCGTGAATGGGGCTGGACGTCATTTACGTTCACGTCAAAACCAATGACGTCCTTGCGGCGTATTAGGAGCAATGCACACTGGGAAATTCCACGGACGGCGCATGCGCCGTTTGGGAAAAAACGTCAATCACGTCGGGTCACAGAACATTAACATAAAACACGCCCCCCTGTCCCACATTTGAATTAGGCGGGCTTACGCTGGCCGATTTACGCTACGCCGCCGCAACTTACCGAGCAAGTGCTTTGAGAATACGGCACTTGCCCGTCTAAGTTGCGGAGGCGTAATGTAAATCGGATACGTTACGCCGCCGCAAAGATACGCGGATCTACGTGAATCTACCCCAATATGTTTGGTTCCAAATTATTTTTTTTCCGAATAGGTGTGTCAGGAAAAAATTTGTCAGTATACAGGACAGTGCATCGGGACGAATATCTCCAAATGTCTCTAAATTTTATTTATATCATTTTTTTCATACAAATAGGGTTTTCTTTTGGTGGTATTTAATCACCACTGAGGTGTTTTTTTTTTTTTTTTTGCTTGGTTTTAAAATTAGGCAAAACAAATAATCTTTCTTCGTGAATTTAGGTCAACGTGTATTCTGCTCTGCGCGGAGTCCGGAGGGCAAAGTCAGCTTCCTGTATTGTCGTTTTTCTCCTCTCTGGGTCGTTCAGAATGACCCCCCAGGATAGCAAAGGTCCTATGCCATAGGATGTTGGCATTTCATTGTCTGGGTGGAATTCTTGATTAATGACACGGTGAAAGTCTTTTTATGGTTTTCTTTTTTTTTTTGGAAAAATATACTCTTGGGAGAGAGGTTAGAAAATGGCTTATTCTGATTGTCAGCTCTGCTGTCCATTGTCTGTGTAGCACATTTTGCAACCTGTGAGAGAGAGAGAGGGGGAGAGGGCAGAGAGAGAGAGAGAGAGTGAGAGGGGGCAGGAAGAGAGATAGGGAAGATAGGGGGAGAGAGAGGGGGCAGGAATAGAGAGAAAGGGGGCAGGGAGAGAGACTGAGAGGGGGAGACAGAGAAGAGAGATAGAAGGAGCAGAGAAAGAGAGGGGTGGCAGGGAGAGAGAGAGGGAGCAGGGAAAGAGAGAGGGGGCAGAGAGAGGGAGAGCAGGAAAAGAGAGAAGGCGCAGGGAGGGAGAGAGAGAGAGGGAGCAGGGAAAGAGAGAGGGGGCAGGGAGAGAGAGAGAGGGAGAGCAGGGAACGAGAGAGGGGCTGGGAGAGAGAGATGGAGAGAAAGAGAGGGCAGAGAGAGAGGGGCAGGGGGAGACAGAGGTGGTTGGCAAGCGCTAGTCAAGTCTGTTTTCAGAAATGTTGGATACAGTGGCGTCACTAGGAACGATGTCACCCGGTGCTGTAAAACATGGTGTCAAACCCCCCCCCCCCCCCCCACAATAATTCGTGCAAACCTGCGGGAGAGAGAGGAGAGAGCAGGGAGCGGCGAGAGAGAAAGAGAGGGGACAGGGAGAAAGAGATTGTGGGCAGGGAGAGAGAGAGGGGGGCAGGAAGAGAAAGAGAAAGGGCAGGGAGGAGCAAGAGAGAGAGGGGAGAGGGAGGGGTCAGGGAGAGAGAGAGGGGTTAGGGAGAGAGAGAGGGTTGGGAAGGGAGAGAGAGGGAGAGGGTACAGGAAGAGAAAGAGGGAGAGAGAGGGGACAGGGAGCAAGAGAGAGCAGACAGGGAGAGAGATGGGGGAGAGAGCGAGGGGCAAGGGGAGAGAGAGGGGTGAAGGGAGAGAGAGGGGAGGCAGGGGAGAGAGAGGGGAGCAGGTAGAGAGAGAGGGGGCAGGGAGAGAGAGGGGGGAGAGAGATGGTGAAGGGGGAGAGAGGGGGAGAGAGGGGGCAGGGGGAGAGAGGGGGCAGGGAGAGAGAGGGGGCAAGGAGAGAGAGTGGGGCAGGGAGAGAGTCAGGCAGGCAGAGAGAGTCAGGCAGGGAGAGAGATGGGGCAGGGAGAGAGATGGGGCAGAGAGAGAGGGGACAGGGAGAGAGAGGGGGCAGGGGGATAGAGAGGGGGAGACAGAGAAGAGGGCAGGGAGACAGAGGGGGAGACATAGAGAGAGGGGGGAAGGGAGAGAGAGGGGGAGAGTGAGAGGGGGAGAGAGAGGTTGGGAGACAGAGAGAGGGGGAGAGAGAGAGAGGGCAGGTAGAGAGAGAGGGGGGAGACAGAGAAGAGATAGAGGGGGGAGCAGGGAGAGAGAGGGGGAGACAGAGAGAGAGAGGGCAGGGAGAGAGAGAGGGGGGAGACAGAGAAGAGAGAGGGCAGGGAGAGAGAGAGGGGAGAGACAGAGAGAGAGAGGGCAGGGAGAGAGAGAGAAAGAGAGAGGGGGGGGAGACAGAGAAGAGAGAGGGCAGGGAGAGAGAGAGGGGAGAGGCAGAGAGAGAGAGGGCAGGGAGAGAGATAGGGGGGGGAGACAGATAGAGGGGAGGAGAGAGAGAGAGGGGAGCAGGGAGAGAGAGGGTGGGAGACAGAGAGAGTGGGGGAGAGAGAGAGAGGATTGGAGACAGAGAGAGGGGGAGAGAGAGGGGGGAGCAGGGAGAGAGAGGGGGAGACAGATAGAGGGGAGAGAGAGAGGGGAGCAGGGAGAGAGAGGGGGAGACAGATAGAGGGGAGAGAGAGAGGGGAGCAGGGAGAGAGAGGGTGGGAAACGGAGAGAGGGTGGGAGACAGAGAGAGGGGGAGAGAGAGAGAGGGTTGGGGGGAGAGAGGGGGGCAGGGAGAGAGAGGGGGAGACAGACACGAGAGAGAGAGGGTTGGAGACAGAGAGAGGGGGGAGAGAGGGGAGCAGGGAGAGAGGGGGGCACTTGAATATCTCTTTACTGATAATGAATTTGTAAAACAAGAAAACGTCTTATTCTGATTGTCAGCTCTGCGGTCCGTTGTCACATTGTGTAGAATGTAGGGTGCAGCAGGAATGATTCCATGGAGAACCTTCCATATACAGAACACACCGCCAGGAACGCGGGTTGCGGTAGAAGGAGGTGTCGGAGTGACAGTTATGATTCATTGTTTGGCTTATAGCGATTTCTAAATTGGACTTGTATTAAATATAAAGAGATTTCTGCATGAAAACAATGCCGATCACACAAATCTCCGCTTCTGTAATTTATTTACATGGCTGAGAATTGAAGTTATGACTCTTTTTCAGGCGACGGTGAGATATTGGTCTGGATTTCAACTCCAATGTCTTCTATCACTGATGAAATATAAGATGTGGATTTTGGGGGGGGGGGGGGGGGGGGAGTGTGGGAGATGAATGCGCTTATCAAGGACAGGTGGAAAAAAACGTTCCCCTCCGCAGCCGCTTTCAGTCGGCAGTCCCAGCATGCCCTACCGACACGGCAACCAATCAGCTTATACCAGATAAAGTAAATTAGTTGATTTGTGTGAAAGTCGTAGCGTCTAAAAATGATAGGAAATATAATGGTTTTTTTTTCTACTAGTAATGGCGGGGATCAGCGATTTATAATGGGACTGTGATAGTGCGGCGGACAATCTGACACTAACTGACACTTTGCGGGAGCTGGCTAACTGCCACTGACATCACCAGTGGCACTAATAATAAGTGCTAATACTCACTGTCACTGTACTAAGGACGCTCTCACTCTCTCATACTGGTCACTGGAAGTTCAACATGGCGCCTCATGGCAAAGAACTCTCTGAGGATCTGAAAAAAAGAATTGTTGCTCTACATAAAGATGGCCGAGGGTATAAGAAGATTGCCACGACCCTGAAACTGAGCTGCAGCACGGGGGCCGAGACCATAGAGCGGTATAACAGGACGGGTTCCCCTCAGAACAGGCCTCACCATGGTCCACCAAAGAAGTTGAGGTCACGTGCTCAGCGTCATATCCAGAGGTTGCCTTTGGGAAATAGACGTATGAGTGCTGCCAGCATTGCTGCAGAGGGTGAAGGGGTGGGGGGAGGGGGTCAGCCTGTCAGTGCTCAGACCATACGCCGCACACTGCATCAAATTGGTCTGCATGGCTGTCGTCCCAGAAGGAAGCCTCTTCTAAAGATGATGCACAGTTTGCTGCAGACAAGCAGACTAAGGACATGGAGGAGGTGTCCTGGAACAGGAGCTGGAGAAGCAGTCGGTGCGCACGGTCCTGGTAAATTCTTCCAGAGGGACCCAGGGCAGGAGAAGTTCGGTGAGTGAGGCACAGCGGGTATCTGGAAGAGGCAAGCCAGGGGAGCTGGGTGCAAGGCCAGAGGAGAGGCTGTGGTGTTCTGTGACGGGTCGATGTGGCCTGAGGGCACAGGATTTGCAAGTCGGGTTCGCTGGGATTAGTAGTCCACAGGGCCGCCATCAGGGGGGGGTACAGGCAGTACACCTGTAAGGGGCCCGGATGGCAACCCCCTTTAAAAAAACAAAAAACATTTTGATATATTTTTTTTTATTATTAAAGGGCCAATTTCTTTTTTTTTTTTTAGAGGTCCGGAGGTCCCCAGGGGCCCGGATGGCAACCCCCCTTTTTTTCAGTTATTTTTTATAAAAAAAAAAAAAAAATTCTAATATATTTTTATTTTATTTTGTATTAAAGGGACAATTTTTTTTTTTTTTAGGGGTACGGGGGGCCCAGAGATCCCCAGGGCCCCCGGATGACAACCCCCCCTTTTTTTTTATAAAAAACAATATTTTTTTATATTTTTTTTTAATTTATTATATATATATTATTAAAGGGCCCAGAGGTCCCCAGGCCCCCGGATGGCAACCCCCCCCTTTTTTTATAAAAAAAAATAATTTTTATTTATATTATTTATTTATATGCCCCATGTGGCAAACCCCCCCCCCCTTTTTTTTTTTTTGTTTATATATATTTTTTTTTATTAAAGGGCCCATAGGTCCCCGCCTTTTTTTTATATAAATGTTTATTTTCTTTTCTTTATATATATTTTATTTTTATTTTTTTATTAAAGGGCCCAGAGGTTTCTTTTCTTTATTATCATTATTATTAAAGGGCCCAAAGGTCCCAGATGGCAACCCCCCTTTTTTGTAATTTCTTTTTATAAAAAAAAAACAATAATTTGTAATATATATATATATTACAGGCCCCCGGATATATTACAGGTCCCCAGGGCCCCAGATGGCTAACCCACTTTTCTTATATATATTTTTCTCTACTTCTTCTTTTTTTGTAAAGGCTCCCCCCCGGTTCTCTGCTCCAGGGGGCCCATGCCTGAAGCTGTGTAAGGGGCCCAATAATTCCTGATGGCTGCCCTGGTAGTCCATCAACCGTTTATTTCTGCTATAGTAACTAGGCCGTCAAGAAGGGGTGCTGCAGGCCCCTGGCCTATCGGAATTCAGCAAGTTCAGCAACATCCAAGGGATTATTCTAGATACAGTGATTTCTAGTACAGTTCAAGACTATGGGGCGGAAAAACGAATGCCCCGTACACGCGATCGGATCTACCGTCAGAAAAACCTTGGATGGTTTTTCCAGACGGGATTCCGCTCAAGCTCGGCTTGCATACACACGGTCACACAAAAGTTCTCTGAACTTTTGACCGCCAAGAACGCGGGTGACGTACGACGTTACGACGAGCCGAGAAAATGAAGTTCAATGCTTCTGAGCGTGCGTCGAATTGTTTCTGAGCGTGCGTCGGAAATTTCGCACGTCGGAATCGCTATAGACGATCGGATTTTCCGATAGGAATTTTTTTCCGTGGGAATAGTTGAGAACCTGCTCTCAATCTTTTGTTGGCGGAAATTCCGACAGCAAAAGTCAGATAGAGCCTACACACACGGTCGGAATTTCTGTTCAAAAGCCCACATCGAACTTTTGCTGTCGGAATTTCCAATCGTGTGTACGGGGCATAAGGGCTAGCTTAGCCCTTATCATTTAGAGCAGTTGTTCTCAACCTTTCTTGTGCCGTGACCCCTTGATAAAATTTCCCAAGTTGTGGGGACCCCTAACAGTAAAATTATTTTTGTAGCGTGGGTTGTCAGCACCCAAGGCAAGACAAGTAATTTGCGCCCCTAACCCACAGATATTTAGCGCTCCCTGAGTCCCTTCCACTCACAGTATTAAAACCCCTCATGGTACTTTTTAGGATGTACCATTCTTACTCTTTGTTAGTGGCGTCACTAGGGTTGGTGTCACCCGGTGCGGTAAAACATGATGTCACCCCCCCTCTGTCTGGGCTGCCCAGCACCAAGCAGGCAGCGCACGGGCACGGGGTGCACCCCAAACCAGCCCCTGTAAATGATAATATAGGGCAGTATAGTGACAGGTTAGGGTAGTATAGAGTGGTATAGTGGCAGGTTGGTGTAGTGGGGTGGTATAGGACAGGTTAAGGTGTGTAGGGCATGTTGGGGTGATATAGGGTAGTTTGGGGTGGTATAGGGCAAGTTAGGGTTGCATAGGGCAGGTTGGGGTGGTATAGGGCAAGTTAGGGTGGTACAGGGAAGGTTGGGGTGGTATAGTGCAAGTTAGGGTGGCATAGGGCAAGTTGGGATGGCATGGGAACGTTTGGGGTGGTACAGGGCAAGTTAGGGTAGCATTGGGCAGGTTGGGGTGGTATAGGGCAAGTTATGGTGGCATAGGGCAGATTGGGGTGGTACAGGGCAAGTTAGGGTGGCACAGGGCAAGTTGGGGTGGCATGGGAAAGTTTGGGGTGGTACAGGGCAGGCTGGGGTGGTACAGGGCAGGCTGTGGTGGCACAGGGCAGGCTGGGTGGTACAGGGCAGGCTGGGGTGGTACAGGGCTGTTTGGGGGGTACAGGGCAGGCTGGGGTGGTTTAGGGCTGTTTGGGGTGGTACAGGGCAGGCTGGGATTGTACAGGGCAGGCTGGGGTGGTTTAGGGCTGTTTGGGGTGGTACAGGGCAGGCTGGGTGATACAGGGCAGGCTGGGGTGGTACAGGGCAGGCTGGGGTGGCACAGAGCAGGCTGGGGTGGTACAGGGCAGGCTGGGATTGCACAGGGCAGGCTGGCACCCCCCTAGCAACGCCTCTGCTCTTTGTTCTCCTTTCTTTCCCTTTTATCTCTTGCTATCCTAATTTCTTGTGTCCCCCCCATCCCTCTCTCTAGCGATCTTTCTTGTTCTTTCAGTGGGAATGCTGGGGAGAGTTCTGATCAACCAATTTAAGTGCTCTTGATCAAGGTCATCTGCTAAACTGAAAACTGTAGTGGGCACTTTTAAAGGTAACTCTAATCACAGGTAGTGTTGTTCACTGTGTCTCCAGCTTCACTGTGTCTCTGGTTTTCGTAATGTCTCGCAGCAGTGACACCTATGCCAAAATCAGGAGATAGGGTCTCCTCCAGCCCCTCCCACTTCACATTCCTCATCAGTCAGCTGACCTCTAGTCTCTGCCCCCAGGCCATGCCGTGAACTGAGTGGGCGGCTGCAGGCTCCAGGAACAGCCCAGCTGGGCGGCCACGAAAAGGCTGGGAGAGCAGTGCGGGCTTCAGAAACAGCTTGGGATTCGGTGACCCCTGGCAAATTGTCAATTAACCCCCAAGTTGAGAACCACTGATTTAGAGCCTAGTACACTGACGTGTGAGCTTGTAGTAGGGTGTAGGTTGCCTGGAAAATGTAAGTGACCAAGATTGGCAGAGTTTCTCCACATTACAGGTGGGTGTACCCTTCCTATCTAGTCCCTGAGCAGGAGGAAAGTGGGTGGGTCCCTTTCCAGCACGGCCATTAATGGTGGCGAATCGGGTCATGTGACAGAGTACCAACTGGGAGACCGGGACAGAACGTTGTCACCTTATAACCGGTAGCACCTAAACAACCATCGTGGCCTGGTTCACCAGGGACTATTTTAACCTCTTGGCTCTAATGGTACACAAATTTTTGGCCTCTCGACAGGTGGGCCTTAGCACTAGGGGTGGCATATTTGTGTACCAGATGCAGACACAACTGTCCTGAGAGCGCCCTCCTGGCGAGCTCCTGGCACAGTTACCGGTGGCTAACAAAATGTAGCGATCGGGGGGCTTCCTGATCATCTGACAGCCAATCAAGGCGGTCACTTGATTATAAACCCCACCCTGGCTCCCGGCATTTGAAACCCCTTAAAGGGCCGGGAGGGGGTGCCGGTGTTCTAGCAAGAAATGCCCCCTGTCGAATAATGCCGCCACTGTGCAATCAAACGCAGTCACTGTGCCATCAAACACTGCCACTGTGCCATCAAACGTTGCCACTGTGCCATCAAACGCAGTCACTGTGCCCATCAAACACTGTCACTGAGCCATCAAACGTTGCCACTGTGCCATCAAACACTGCCACTGTGCCATCAAACGTTGCCACTGTGCCATCAAACACTGCCACTGTGCCATCAAACGTTGCCACTGTGCCATCAAACACTGCCACTGTGCCATCAAACGTTGCCACTGTGCCATCAAACGCAGCCACTGTGCCCATCAAACACTGCCACTGTGCCATCAATCGTTGCCACTGTGCCATCAAACGTTGCCACTGTGCCATCAAACACTGCCACTGTGCCATCAAACGTTGCCACTGTGCCATCAAACGCAGCCACTGTGCCCATCAAACACTGCCATTGTGCCATCAATCGTTGCCACTATGCCCATCAAACGCAGCCACTGTGTGCCACTGTGCCCATCAAACGCAGCTACTGTGCCCATCAAATGCACCCACTGTGCCCATCAAATGCAGCCACTGTGCCCATCAAAAGCAGTCACTGTACCCATAAATTGCTGACACTGGGCCATCAAACACAGCCACTGTACTCATAACTTGCAGCCACTGTGCCATCAAACGCAGCTACTGTACCCATCAATTGCTGACACGATGCCCATCAATTTCTGCCAGTGTGCCCATCAATTGCCGCTACTGTGCCCATCAACTGCTGCTACTGTGCCCATCAACTGCTGCCAGTGTGACCATCAATTGCCGCTATTGTGCCCATCAATTGTGTTATTATTGTGTTATTCATTCGCTTTCCGAACACAACGATGAGTGAACAGCGAGCGACCAGCGTAGCGCCCGCTGTTCACCTTTTTGGACGCCTATTAGAGCCTATGGCTCCAATCAGGGGCTTCCAAAAAATACCCGGCGCCTGTGCACAATATCCGACATCGCTCCCGATGCTCGTGCGAGTCTGCAAGGGGCCGATCTCTTCATGTAGGGCGCGTGTGAGGGGCAGATGCCTACAGAAGGAGGCGTATTTTGTAATGATGGGCAGTGCTGGGCGGAATTTTTCACGACGCTTAAAAACACATCTCCTAAACAAATATATCTCTGCTATTCTTCCTACACGTGTTAAAATTCCGCCCCCCCCCCCCCATATCTTAACAGCACTGCCCATCATTACAAACGACGCCCCCTTCTGTAGGCATGCGCTCCCTCACAGGCGCCCATCATGAAGAGATCCGCCCCTTGCACGAGCATCGGGGAGCGTGTGGCACAACGTGGGCTATTGTGCGCAGGCGCCGTCTACAGCTGATCGTAAATTCCAATATTCGGCGGCTCCATAAGGCGCAAACGCAGTACCGGGGGGCGGGCATTTCTCTACAGGGGGCATTACTCGTCAGAACACCGGCGCCAAGGGGTTAATGAAAGCTGCAGCTTTAACACAAGGGCTTTCAAAACGGCATTACCATATTAGGATTTAATGATCGGCTTTAGATCTACTTTAAGAGTATTTACCATAAAAATAGAAAAAAATATTTATCTTGCGCTCAGTCATTGCAGTGAACATATGCGAGACGATGGTCGTGTTCTATGGAAACTATAACATCTGATGGATTAGGAGGAACCTTGTAACATATGATTGAGCTTATGGCAGGAGCTTGTGCCGGCTCACTAAAGACGACCTTCCCGGCAATGTCACTCACCTCCCGGCTCTTATGATGATGAACACATACATGGCAATAAAGACAAATGGCAGTTAGTACGAGCCAGTCCAACAAATGGCAGTTAGTACGAGCCAGTCCAACAAATGGCAGTTAGTATGAGCCAGTCCAACAAATGGCAGTTAGTATGAGCCAGTCCAACAAATGGCAGTTAGTACGAGCCATTTCAAAAAATGGCAGTTAGTACGAGCCAGTCCAAAAAATGGCAGTTAGTACGAGCCAGTCCAAAAAAAGGCAGTTAGTACGACCCAGTCCAGATATCCAACAAATGGTGTCTGCGTTATGTAATGGACTCCAATTCTGCATTTTTTTTAGACCATAAGGCATGAAAAAAAACGATGTTTTTCGGCATGTAGAAAAAAACAAAGTTTTTACCAACTTCATCATTAAAACGACATTGCCCACACACCATCGTTTTTAACAACTTAAGACCCGGACCTTTAGGCAGCTAAAGGACCTGGCCAGTTTTTGCGATTCGGCACTGCGTCGCTTTAACTGACAATTGCGCGGTCGTGCGACGTGGCTCCCAAACAAAATTGGCGTCCTTTGTTTCCCACAAATAGAGCTTTCTTTTGGTGGTATTTGATCACCTCTGCGGTTTTTATTTTTTGCGCTATAAACAAAAATACAGCGACAATATTGAAAAAAATACTATATTTTTTCCTTTTTGCTATAATAAATATCCCCCAAAAAGATATAAAAAAAATATTTTTTTCCTCAGTTTAGGGCGATACGTATTCTTCTACATATTTTTGGTAAAAAAAATCGCAATAAGCGTTTATCGATTGGTTTGGCGTTTACAAAATAGGGGATAGTTTTATTGCATTTTTATAAAAAAAAAAAATTTTTTACTACTAATGGCGGCGATCAGCGATTTTTTTCGTGACTGCGACATTACGGCGGACACTTCGGACAATTTTGACACATTTTTGGGACCATTGTCATTTTCACAGCAAAAAATGCATTAAAAATGCATTGTTCACTGTGAAAATGACAATTGCAGTTTGGGAGTTAACCACAAGGGGGCGCTGAAGGGGTTAAGTGTGACCTCATCTGTGTTTCTAACTGTAGGGGGGTGTGGCTGTAGGTGTGACAACATTGAACGGGTTTCCCTATAAAAGGGAACACACGATCAATGACGGCGCCACAGTGAAGAACGGGAAAGGTGTGTTTACACCAGTGTTTCTCAATTCCAGTCCTCAGGCCCCCCCAACAGGTCAGGTTTTCAGGATTTCCATTATTTTGCACAGGTGATTTGATCAGTTTCACTGCCTTAGTAATCACCACAGCCTTTTCATCTGAGGGAAATCCTGAAAACCTGACCTGTTGGGGGGGCCTGAGGACTGGAATTGAGAAACACTGGTTTACACACACCTCTCCCCGTTCTTCAGCTCCGGGGACCGATCGCGGGACTCCAGCGGCGATCGGGTCCGCGGGTCCCGCGGTCACGGAGCTTCAGACCGGGTCGCGGGCACGCGCCCGCAACCCACGGCTGGGCACTTAGAGATGACGTACCTGTACGTGCATGTGCCCAGCCGTGCCATTCTGCCGACGTATATCTGCAGGAGGCGGTCCTTAAGTGGTTAAAAAATGCTCTAGCAAAGCGCGGTGACGTACAACACGTACAACGCCACTATAAAGGGGAAGTTCCATGCGGATGGCGCCACCCTTGGGGCTGCTTTAGCTGATTCCGTGTTAGTAAAAGACGATTCGCGCTTTTCTGTCTGTTACAGCGTGATGAATGTGCGATCTCCATTATGAACGGTAGTTTTACCAGAACGAGCGCTCCCGTCTCATAACTTGCTTCTGAGCATGCGCGGGTTTTTCACGTCGTTTTAGCCCACACACGATCATTTTTTACAACCCGAAAAACTACATTGTTCAAAACGTCGTTAAAAAAATGCAGCATGTTCGGAATTTTTTTTTTTGTCGTTTTTCAGAACCCGAAAAATTACGTGAAGCCCACACACCATCATTGTAAATGACATTTTTTTAAAACAACGTTTTTTTCATGCCGAAAAATGATCGTGTGTACGCGGCATCAGATTTATGAAAGGTCAGTCACCCTGTGTTAGCTCCAGCACAGATGGATATGGAGCTTACCAGTGGCGGTGCGTCCATCAAGGGACGCAAGAGCACCGACCCCCCCCCCCCCCCTCTCCTGCACCCATCAATCTCCAATAGATAGATCCATGCATTGCATGAATCTATCTATTGTCAGCGCTGCCGCCCCCTATTCAGGTGTCTGGCCCCTTGGCCATAGGCTCTAATAGGCTTCCAAATCGGTAAGGAGCAGGCGCACTGCTGTGCGTTCGCTTCTTACGTAGTGCTGTGTTAGGGAAACAATGTATTAGTTTCCCTAACACTGACACCGCCTCTCAGCCAATCAGGTGCACCGGGTCTGGTGGTGGTTACCTGTCACCTGATTGGCTGAAGCGACAGGCGCTGTGAGGCGTCCAATCATAACAGAAGAGGACGGGAGAAGACATTGAAGATTTGGAGGGAGCGCGGAGGACGGAGCTGACCCGAGACAGGTAAGTGCCGGGCATGGGGGGGGGGGGGTGGAACTAGCGGCAATTGACTGGGCACACTGGTGGCAACTGATGGGGCACACTGGCAGCAATTGATGGTTACAGTAGTCGCGTTTGATGGCCCAGTGGCGGCAATTCATGGACACAGTGGCAGCATTTAATGGGCACAGTGGCGGCAATTTATGGGTACAGTGGCTGCGTTTGATGGACACCGTGGCTGCGGTTGATGGCACAGTAGCTGCATTTGATGGGCGCAGTGGCTGCATTTGATGGCACAGTGGCTGCGTTTGATGGGCACAGTGGCTGCTATTGATGGGCACAGTGGCTGCTATTGATGGGCACAGTGGTTGCGTTTGATGGCACAGTGGCTGCATTGGATGGCACAGTGGCTGCGTTTGAGGGGCACAGTGGTGGCAATTGGTGGCACAGTGGCTACATTTGATGGGCACTGTGGCGACAATTGGTGGCACAGTGGCTGTGTTTGATGGGCACAGTGGCTGTGTTTAATGGGCACAGTGGCTGCGTTTGATGGCACAGTGGCTGCGTTTGATGGCACAGTGGCGGAGTTTGAGTGGCACAGTGGTGGCAATTGGTGGCACAGTGACTGCGTTTGATGGGCACAGTGGTGGCAATTGGTGTGCATAGTGGCGAAAATTGGTGGCACAGTGACTGCGTTTGATGGCACAGTGGCGCCGTTTGATGGGCACAGTGGCAGCAATTGGTGGCACAGTGGTGGCAATTGGTGGGCACAGTGGCGACAATTGGTGGCACAGTGGCTGCGTTTGATGGGCACAGTGGCAGCAATTGGTGGGCACAGTGGTGGCAATTGGTGGGCACAGTGGCGGCAATTGATGGGCACAGAGGCTGCAATTGATGTTTTTTTTTTAGCCGCCTCTGGAGCTTACACAGCTATTAGACCCTGGCTGGGCGAAGGGTTGTCCCCACCAGACAACAAGAGAACCTGAGATTTTTTGCCCTGAACAGCCAAAGTGACAGGTTCTCTTTAAGTATCCCATCCCTGGGAATTCTCATCAACTTTTTATTGCTCAATCATGATGGAAATCATATCCGGCTCGGCAACAAAGTGACCACTTCAAGGGCGAGCGGCCATGGTCCCCCCCGTAAACTTGACGACGCAATTACCTGCGCCGCATTTCTTTTCCGAGGTCAGAAAACGCTTTATTTTCCAAATTACATTCCTCCAGATTCACCGCCGAAGGCGAACAAGGCCGGCCGGAGGGTATTTATCATCATCATAAAAGTCTTCATTAAGTTCACATCCCGGCGCTCGCCTTTCCTTGGAAAGTTTTCTGAAATTCATAGTTAATGAGGCACGGGAGCCATTTACAACAGCAGATTTAATTGCACCGCCGCGCAGCGCACGCAACGCGCAAAAAAAAAAAAAAGATATTTACCGACATGAGAGATGAAATGAAGACAGATGTCCGGGGCGTCGGCGAGGGACCGCGGCAAAAAACAACCCGGCGAATTCCGGCAGCCGAAAAATCTCCCTGGGCAAATCGTTCCGCATCTGCTTGAACTTGACGTGATGGATTGGTGATGGAGGCGCGAGACGGCGACGAAACGTGTAGCGGAGGGCGGTGTGTGCCGGCGTTTTTTCTTTAGTAATCATTGCCCATCGCTTTCCTCGGGGGGCTCATTCACACGTACCCGTTTAATGAGACGCTCCAGTCTTTCCAAAAAAACGTCGACGACGACGTGGCTCCCAAACAAAATTGGCGTCCTTTTTTCCCCCACAAATAGAGCTTTCTTTTGGTGGTATTTGATCACCTCTGGGGTTTTTATTTTTTGCGCTATAAACAAAAATAGAGCGACAATTTTGAAAAAAATTCAATATTTTTTACTTTTTGCTATAATAAATATCCCCCAAAAACATATATAAAACATTTTTTTCCCTCAGTTTAGGCCGATACGTATTCTTCTACCTATTTTTGGTATAAAAAAAAAAGCAATAAGCGTTTATCGATTGGTTTGCGCAAAATTTATAGCGTTTACAAAATAGGGGATAGTTTTATTGCATTTTTTTTTTTACTACTAATGGCGGCGATCAGCGATTTTTTTCGTGACTGCGACATTATGGCGGACACTTCGGACAATTTTGACACATTTTTGGGACCATTGTCATTTTCACAGCAAAAAAATGCATTTAAATTGCATTGTTTATTGTGAAAATGACAGTTGCAGTTTGGGAGTTAACCACAAGGGGGCGCTGAAGGAGTTAGGGTTCACCTAGTGTGTGTTTACAACTGTAGGGGGGTGTGGCTGTAGGAATGACGTCATCGATTGTGTCTCCCTATAAAAGGGATCACTCGATCGATACGCCGCCACAGTGAAGCACGGGGAAGCCGTGTTTACATACGGCTCTCCCCGTTCTTCAGCTCCGGGGAGCGATCGCGACGGAGCAGCTATAAACGAATAACCGCGCCGTCGTCCCGGATCGCTCCCCGCGGGAATCCGACCGCCGCATGTAGCGGGGGGGGGGGGGGTCCCGATCGGACCCCCGTCCCGCGGAAAGGCAAGGACGTACATGTACGCCCATTTGCCTGTACGTGCCATTCTGTGGACGTACATATACATGCGGCGGTCGGGAAGTGGTTAAAGACCGAAATAAAATGATAAAGGAAGGTTAACTGGCCCCCTAAACTACAGCGCCCGTACGCTCGAGGTCTCTGTTGGTTGGATCAGTTGGCGAATTCATGTCTACCCTATATTGTCAAAAGTATTGGGACACCTGTAAAGTAGATCAAATCCCTAACTAAATATCATTTAATTGAACCGTGCGTCATACACAACTGCCATTTATTATTTTATAGGATACACTATATTACCAAAAGTATTGGGACGCCTGCCTTTACACGCACATGAACTTTAATGGTATCCCCAGTCTAAAGCCCTGTACACACGCCCCAGATTCTCCTCAGGGAAAAACTTTGTTTTTCCTGATGAGATTCCTGGCAATTCAAAAGAACACTCAATTCAAAAGAACCGCCGTTCTTTTGAATGGCACGAACGCGGTGACGTCATCGAGTACGACACATTCGATGCCGTCGCCAGAGGCGGCTCTTTAATTAGGCAAATTAGGCGGTCCCCAGTTTTGAGGGTCAGGGGGCCTTATCCTGCTGTGCTCAGGCAGCGTTAAGAGCCCTGACTCAGGAGCGGGGCCACCAGCGTTCCTAACAACCAGTGAATATCGGTGACACCACCCCTTGTGACGTCAATGACACAGCATGCCCTCAGTCAATGACGTCACAAGGGGGCGGGTTCACAAGGTGACATCACCAGGGGGCCCCCACCCCTTAGTTATTAACCACTTAAGGACCGCCTCCTGCACATGTACGTCGGCAGAATGGCACGGCTGGGCACAAGCACGTACCTTTAAGTCCTCTTTAAGTTCCCAGCCGTGGGTCGCAGACGCCCGCCCGCAACCCGGTCCGAAGCTCCGTGACCGAGGGACCCGCGGACCCGATCGCCACCGGAGTCCCGCGATAGGTCCCCGGAGCTGAAGAACGGGGAGAGCCGTGTGTAAACACAGCTTCCCCGTTCTTCACTGTGGCGCCGTCATCGATCGTCTGTTCCCTGATATAGGGAAAGACGATCAATGACGTCACACGTCCAGCCCCGCCCCCTACAGTTAGAAACACATATGAGGTCACACTTAACCCCTTCAGCGCCCCCTAGTGGTTAACTCCCAAACTGCAATTGTCATTTTCACAGTAAACAATGCATTTTTATAGCATGTCAAAATTGTCCGAAGTGTCCGCCATAATGTCGCAGTCATGAAAAAAAATCGCCGATTGCCACCTTGGTAGTAAAAAATTTTTTTTATAAAAATGCAATAAAACTATCCCCTATTTTGTAAACGCTAAACATTTTGCGCAAACCAATCGATAAACGCTTATTGCGGTTTTTTTTCCCAAAAATAGGTAGAAGAATATGTATTGGCCTAAACTGAGGAAAAAATAACATTTTATATATTTTTGGGGATATTTATTATAGCAAAAAAGTAAAAAATATTGCATTTTTTTCAAAATCGTTGCTCTATTTTTGTTTATAGCGCAAAAAATAAAAACCGCAGAGGTGATCAAATACCACCAAAAGAAAGCTCTATTTGTGGGGGAAAAAAGGACGCCAACTTTGTTTGGGAGCCACGTCGCACGACCGCGCAATTGTCAGTTAAAGCGACGCAGTGCCGAATCGCAAAAACTGGCCGGGTCCTTTAGCTGCCTAAAGGTCTGGGTCTAAAGTGGTTAAAGTTCATGTGCGTGTAAAGGCAGGCGTCCCAAAACTTTTGGAAATATAGTGTACCTCCAAAAAAAAAAAATGGCAGTTGCGTATGATTCACAGTCCAATGAAATGATATCTAGTTCGGGGTTTAGATCGACTTCAATACTCCGAACGTCTGTGGGCACTTTAAATGCGCCCAAATCTACATCATCTATTGCCGGATCTTACCGCAGACTTTTGCGAGCGTTAAAAAAAACGCTTCCTTTCCTCCAATGGGAGGATCTTGAATTGCAGATGTGATTTTTTTTTTCTTTTGATAAAAAGACATTCTGACATATCCAAGAATGCTATTTATAGAGCGGGTCGCTGTAGACGCGACGGAAAAGGCAAGCACGCGAAATTTTACTCATCTCTAGCAGCGGCTTAAAGGGAGATAAAAAAAAACGAATAAAACATTTTGTTCCTCATTTTATGTAAAACGAATTTTTTAACCTCTTGCCGACCGCCTAACATGTATATACACGTCGGCAGAATGGCTCGTGTGGGCAAACGAACCTGTACGTTGCTTTAAAAAAAAAAGAAGCTGCGCGTGCGCACCTGCTGCGAGCTCCGTGACCGTGCCCGCGGGACCCATGGATTTGATGTCCGCCGGGGTCCTGCAATGGTCTCACGGAGCGGCAGAACGGGAAGGGGGTGCCTTTGTAAACAAGTTCTGCCTAGTGACAGGACACTGATCGTCTGCTCCCTGTGATCAGTGTTGTGTCACAGTTAACCACACCCCCCCCCTAACAGTTAGAATCACTCCCTAGGACACACTTAACACTTAATGTAAACAAGGCATTTCCCTGTTCTGCCTAGTGACAGGACACTGATCGTCTGCTCCCTGTCATCGGGAGCAGTGATCACTGTCGTGTCAATTGTAGCCCATCCCCCACACAGTTAGAATCACTCCCTAGGACACACTTAACCCCTTCCTCGCCCCCCCTGGTGTTTAACCCCTTCCCTGCCAGTGACATTTATACAGTAATCGGTGCATTTTTATAGCGTATAAATGACAATGGTCCCGAAATAGCATCAAAAGTGTCCGAAGTGTCCGCCATAATGTCGCAAGTCACGATAAAAATCGCTGATCGCCGCCATTATTAGTAAAAAAAAAAAAAATTATAATAAAAATGTCATAAAACTATCCCCTATTTTGTAGACACTATAACTTTTGCGCAAACCAATCGATAAACGCTTATTGCGATTTTTATTTTTTTACCAATAATAAGTAGAAGAATACGTATCGGAAATAAAACGTTTTTTTATATATTTTTGGGGGATATTTATTATAGCAAAAAGTAAAAAATATTGATTTTTTTTTTTTTTCAAATTGTCGCTCTATTTTTGTTTATAGCGCAAAAAATAAAAACCACAGAGGTGATCAAATACCACCGAAAGAAAGCTCTATTTGTGGAGAAAAAGGACGCCAATTTTGTTTGGGAGCCACGTCGCACGACCGCGCAATTGTCAGTTAAAGCGACGCAGTGCCGAATCGCAAAAAGTGCTCTGGTCAGGAAGAGGGGTAAATCTGTCCGGGGCTGAAGTGGTTAAATCATCATTGATTTTTTTTATGGTCTTTTTTTTTTAAAAAAATTCTTGCGCTGCCCTTCCTCCCGAGGGTTCCGTTCATAATTGGCGCAGAGTCTCCAGCGCCGGGACCGTATCGCTCGCATTATAAATATTTAAAAAAGGTCACTTTGGTTCCCATTCATTAAATCAGTTTGGTTCTAAATAACGCGACCTTTTCCACCGCGACTTTCTTATTATTGCGCTTTTTATAGTCCGAGGAAAAACGAGGTCATTATATTGTTTGGAGGAGTTGAAGAAATTTTCATCAACTCCTTTATGAAAAGACCCCCCCTCCACTAACGACAGACCCCCCTCCCGCAGAACAGACCCCCTTCCACTAACTACAGACCCCCCTCCCGCAGAACAGATCCCCCCTCCACTAACTACAGACCCCCCTCCTGCAGTACAGACCCCCCTCCACTAACTACAGACCCCCCTCCCGCAGAACAGATCCCCCCTCCACTAACGACAGACCCCCCTCCCGCAGAACAGACCCCCTTCCACTAACTACAGACCCCCCTCCCGCAGAACAGACCCCCTCCACTAACTACAGACCCCCCTCCCTCAGTACAGACCCCCCTTCCACTAACTACAGACCCCCCTCCCGCAGAACAGACCCCCTTCCACTAACTACAGACCCCCCTCCCGCAGAACAGACCCCCTTCCACTAACTACAGACCCCCCTCCCGCAGAACAGACCCCCCCTCCACTAACGACAGACCCCCCTCCCGCAGAACAGATCCCCCCTCCACTAACTACAGACCCCCCTCCAGCAGTACAGACCCCCTTCCACTAACTACAGACCCCCCTCCCGCAGTACAGACCCCCTTCCACTAACTACAGACCCCCCTCCCGCAGAACAGACCCCCCTCCACTAACTACAGACCCCCCTCCCGCAGAACAGACCCCCCTCCACTAACTACAGACCGCCCTCCCACAGAACAGACCCCCTTCCACTAACTACAGACCGCCCTCCCGCAGTACAGACACCCTCCACTAACTACAGACCCCCCTCCCGCAGTACAGACCCCCTTCCACTAACTACAGACCCCCCTCCCGCAGAACAGACCCCCCTCCACTAACTACAGACCCCCCCTCCCGCAGTACAGACCCCCTTCCACTAACTACAGACCGCCCTCCCGCAGAACAGACCCCCCCTCCACTAACTACAGACCCCCCTCCAGCAGTACAGACCCCCTTCCACTAACTACAGACCCCCCTCCCGCAGAACAGACCCCCCCTCCACTAACTACAGACCCCCCTCCAGCAGTACAGACCCCCTTCCACTAACTACAGACCCCCCTCCCGCAGTACAGACCCCCCTCCACTAACTACAGACCCCCCTCCTGCAGTACAGACCCCCCTTCCACTAACTACAGACCCCCCTCCCGCAGTACAGACCCCCCTTCCACTAACTACAGACCCCCCTCCCGCAGTACAGACCCCCCTTCCACTAACTACAGACCCCCCTCCCGCAGTACAGACCCCCCTTCCACTAACTACAGACCCCCCTCCCGCAGTACAGAACCCCCTTCCACTAACTACAGACCCCCCTCCCGCAGTACAGACCCCCCTCCACTAACTACAGACCCCCCTCCCGCAGTACAGACCCCCCTCCACTAACTACAGACCCCCCTCCAGCAGTACAGTCCCCCTCCACTAACTACAGACCGCCCTCCCGCAGTACAGACCCCCTTCCACTAACTACAGACCCCCCTCCCGCAGTACAGACCCCCTTCCACTAACTACAGACCCCCCTCCCGCAGAACAGACCCCCCTCCACTAACTACAGACCCCCCCTCCCGAAGTACAGACCCCCTTCCACTAACTACAGACCCCCCTCCCGCAGAACAGACCCCCCTCCACTAACTACAGACCCCCCTCCCGCAGTACAGACCCCCCTCCACTAACTACAGACCCCCCTCCCACAGTACAGACCCCCCTCCACTAACTACAGACCCCCCTCCCACAGTACAGACCTCCCCACTAAGTACAGACCCCCTCCCTCAGTACAGACCCCCCTCCCGCAGTACAGACACCCTCCACTAACTACAGACCCCCCTCCTGCAGTACAGACCCCCTTTCCACTAACTACAGACCCCCCTCCCGCAGTACAGACACCCTCCACTAACTACAGACCCCCCTCCTGCAGTACAGACCCCCCTTCCACTAACTACAGACCCCCCTCCCGCAGAACAGACCCCCTTCCACTAACTACAGACCCCCCTCCCGCAGTACAGACCCCCTTCCACTAACTACAGACCCCCCTCCCGCAGTACAGACCCCCTCCACTAACTACAGACCCCCCTCCTGCAGAACAGACCCCCCTCCACTAACTACAGACCGCCCTCCCGCAGTACAGACCCCCTCCACTAACTACAGACCCCCCTCCTGCAGAACAGACCCCCCTCCACTAACTACAGACCCCCCTCCCGCAGAACAGACCCCCCTCCACTAACTACAGACCCCCCTCCCGCAGTACAGACCCCCTTCCACTAACTACAGATCCCCCTACCACAGTACAGACCCCCTTCCACTAACTACAGACCCCCCTCCCGCAGTACAGACCCCCTTCCACTAACTACAGACCCCCCTCCCGCAGTACAGACCCCCTCCACTAACTACAGACCCCCCTCCTGCAGAACAGACCCCCCTCCACTAACTACAGACCCCCCTCCTGCAGAACAGACCCCCCTCCACTAACTACAGACCCCCCTCCCGCAGTACAGACCCCCCTCCACTAACTACAGACCCCCCTCCCGCAGAACAGACCCCCCTCCACTAACTACAGACCCCCCTCCCGCAGAACAGACCCCCCTCCACTAACTACAGACCGCCCTCCCGCAGTACAGACCCCCTTCCACTAACTACAGACCCCCCTCCCGCAGAACAGACCCCCCTCCACTAACTACAGACCCCCCTCCCGCAGAACAGACCCCCCTCCACTAACTACAGACCCCCCTCCCGCAGAACAGACCCCCCTCCACTAACTACAGACCGCCCTCCCGCACTACAGACCCCCTCCACTAACTACAGACCCCCCTCCTGCAGAACAGACCCCCCTCCACTAACTACAGACCCCCCTCCTGCAGAACAGACCCCCCTCCACTAACTACAGACCCCCCTCCCGCAGTACAGACCCCCCTCCACTAACTACAGACCCCCCTCCCGCAGAACAGACCCCCCTCCACTAACTACAGACCGCCCTCCCGCAGAACAGACCCCCCTGCACTAACTACAGACCGCCCTCCCGCAGTACAGACCCCCTCCACTAACTACAGACCCCCCTCCCGCAGTACAGACCCCCTTCCACTAACTACAGACCCCCTTCCACTAACTACAAACCCCCCTCCTGCAGTACAGACCCCCCTTCCACTAACTACAGACCCCCCTCCCGCAGTACAGACCCCCCTTCCACTAACTACAGACCCCCCTCCCGCAGTACAGACCCCCCTCCACTAACTACAGATCCCTCTCACTAATACAGACCGCCTCCCTCAGAACAGACCCCCCCCCCCCAAGTACAGACTCCCTCCCTCAGTACAGACACCCCCCACCAAGTACAGACCCCCTCCCTCAGTACAGACCCCCCTACTGCAGTACAGACGCCCCTCCACTAACTATAGACCCCCTCCACTAACTACAGACCGCCTCCCTCAGAACAGACCCCCCCACCAAGTACAGACTCCCTCCCTCAGTACAGACACCCCCCACCAAGTACAGACCCCCTCCCTCAGTACAGACCCCCCTACTGCAGTACAGACGCCCTTCCACTAACTATAGACCCCCTCCACGAACTACAGACCCCTCTCCCACAGTACAGACCCCCCCACCAAGTACAGATCCCCTCCCTCAGTACAGACCCCCCACCAAGTACAGACCCCTCCCTCAGTACAGACCCCCCACCAAGTACAGACCCCCTCCCTCAGTACAGACACCCCCCCCACCTCAGTGCAGACCCCCTCAGTAGTAAAGACACCCCCCTAAGTGTAGACCCCCCTCTGTACAGACACCCCTCCCCTCAGTACAGACACCCCCCTCAGTGCAGACCGCCCTCAGTACAGACACCCCCAGCAGTGCAGACCCCCCTCAGTACAGACACCTCCCTCAGCGCAGACCCCCCTCAGTGCAGACACCCCCAGCAGTGCAGACCCCCCTCAGTAGAGACACCCCCTAGTGCAGTGTCAATAGAAATAATTGTGCCCCATTGTAGGTGTCAATGGAAGGAATTGTGCCAGATTGTTGGTGTCAGTGGGAGGAAAAGTGCCCCATTGTTGGTGTCAGTGACAGGAATTACGCCCCATTGTTGGTGTCATTGGATGGAGTATTGCCCCAAGGGCCTGATAAAGACAAGCAAAGACAAGCAAATCTGCCACACTGCTTTGGAGGAAATACAGAATTTTCTAGACATACATAGGTAGATTCAGGTACAATGGAGCAAATTTACGGCGGCGTAGCTTAGCGTGTTTAGGCTACGCCGCCGTAAGTTACCTAGGCAAGTACATGATTCTCAATGTACTTGCCTGCTATGTTACGGCGGCGTAGCCTAAAGCGGGCGGGCGTAAGGGCGCCGAATTCAAATGTGTGGAAGGGGGGCGTGTTTAATGCTAATAAGGCTTGACCTTACGTTTTTGACGTTTCTTTACTGCGCATGCGCCGGGCGCCTACATTTCCCAGTGTGCATTGCGGCTAAGTACGCCGTACGGGCCTATTGATTTCGACGTGGACGTAAACGGCGTAAATCCCGATTCGCGGACGACTTACGCAAACGACGTAGAAAATTTGAATCTCGCGGCGGGAACGGCGGCCATACTTTAACATTGTTATTCCACCTAATAGATGGAATAACTTTAGGCCTGCTAATGCCTTACGAAAACGGCGTAAAGCGGCCGGGCGTACGTTCGTGAATCGGCGTATCAACTCATTTACATATTCTACGCCGACCGCAATGGAAGCGCCACCTAGCGGCCATCCGAAAAATTGCAACCTAAGATAGGACGGCGCAAGCTCTTATCTTAGTTGGCCTGGATTCAAGAAGCAATTGCGCCTGTGTAACCATAGTTACACAGCGCAATTGCTTACTTGCCCCGGCGTAACGAATGCTCCTGATTCAGGAACCTCGTTACGCCGACTGCAGCCTAAAATATGCGCGGCATAAGGCTCTTATGCCCGCGTATCTTAGGCTGCATTCTTGTGATGGCCGATAGGTGGCGTTCCCGTTGTGCTCAGCGTATAGTATGCAAATTGCATACTAACGCCGATTCACAATGTTACGCGAGCCCTGCGTACGCAGTTTACGTCGTTTCCGTACGGCGTTTTTCACGTAAGGCTGCCCCTGCTATTAGCAGGGGCAGCCAATGTTACGTATACCCGTCGTTCCCGCGTCGCGAAATTTCAAATTTACGTAGTTTGCGTAAGTGATTCGTGAAAGGCGCTGGACGCCATTCACGTTCACTTTGAAGCAAATGACGTCCTTGCGACGTCATTTGCCGCAATGCACGTCGGGAAAGTTTCCCGACGGAGCATGCGCTCTACGATCGGCGCGGGAACGCGCCTAATTTAAATGATTCCCGCCCCCCTACGGGATCATTTAAATTGCGCGCGCTTACGCCGGGCATTTTGCCGGCGCGCCCACGCAATTTACGGAGCTACTGCTCCGTGAATCAAGGGCAGCGCAGTAAATTAGCGGGGGCGCAGGGCAAAAACGTTGCCCTGCGCCTCCGTAAAAAAAGTGCAATTGTACCTGAATCTAGCCCGTTATGTTTAAGCGTATCTCTGTTTGAGCATACGCTTAAACGAAAGTCGGCGCGGATTCTGAGTTAGGCCGGCTTATCTACTGATAAGCCGGCCTAACTCTTACTGAATCTACCTAATAAATTATTTAAAATCTATAATAGTCATTTCAGAAGAGAATTGCACTTGCAGTAGATTTTAGCCTCTCTATTTCCGCCGCACCAAACTGTAATAGCGATCATCTGAGTGCGAGTAACTTAGAGAAATAAAAAAAAAAAATCTTAATAATAATATTTCATCAAAGCGGGAAAGCGGGAAAGCTCGCCTTATTTAAGGGGCACATTAAAGCAATTAAAATTTAACTGAGATGAATGCAGCTGTATGAAGAGTGTAAAAGGAAATAAGAAAACCTTCTGAATAATGCAACAGCGACGGCAAGCGCTGCCAACGCAGAAATGCCACTTGCAGTGCCCACTGGTTGGATGAATCTCATGCGGACCCGTCATTCAAAGACTTCCATGAT
The DNA here is from genome assembly GCF_905171775.1 of Rana temporaria. Lineage (NCBI taxonomy): Eukaryota > Metazoa > Chordata > Amphibia > Anura > Ranidae > Rana > Rana temporaria. The sequence goes on from NC_053496.1 coordinate 6,519,645, forward strand.
GCCAGGGAACTATCCGCAGAAGGTCCATCAATGTCCAGCAGAATCGCAGATCAACAGACACAATGCGCTTGCGCGTGCGCCAGGGCCGGCCCTATGATGGGAGCGGGTGGTACCATGTGTACCAGGCGGCACTTTTAGGGGGGCGGCATACTGACGCCCGCCAGCCAGCCCGTTCTGCTGCATGTGAGGAGCGTGGCGCCGGGCTGCCTGTGAGGACACTCGCAGAGGGGGGGGGAGCAGTCAGCGAGTGAGTGGGCAGGCGCCACTGCCTGTGAGGAGCCCGGCGCCGCTGCTGTTAGTGGAGACAGGAGCGGGCAGGCAGAACATTTCTATATACATGTATAGAGCCCTGACAGGTCCTCTTTATACTCATATACATGTATAGAGCCATGACAGGTCCTCTTTATACTGCTTTATACATGTATAGAGCCATGACAGTTCCTTTTTATACTCCTACTTAGGATGGTAGATTGGGTGGGCTTCAGTAGGGGCCGAGGACGGTGTTTTCTGAGCAGGGCGCGGTGCTGGCGCTCAGTTCGCCCCTGGGCGGTTGTGCCCACACACAAGGAGAGGAGGAGGGAGGGGAGCACTTCTGCGCCCCCACCTCTGCGGCGCCTGGGTGCAGTGCGCCCAGCGCACCCTTCCAGGATCGGCCCTGCAGCCCTGTCACAGGGGAGTCCAAAGCCATGTGAAGGAGCAAAATGAAGGAAATTATATGCGTCTGTAGAGCTCTTCCTTAAGGGGAACCTGTTATTATTCCCCGACTGTGCGAAGTACAGGTCCACTTTAAAAATTAAAGCTGCTGCTTCAGCCCTGAACTTTATAAGAGGTCATTGGCCAGAAGTGTAAGGTCGAGGGAATTAAGTTAGACGAGAAAGGACGGGATAAGATACGTTTGTCTATCGAGATGTCGGAACTACTGGAGGTTTCCTTTGAAGCCTCAGTCATATTGATGTTCCGCTGATCTGGAGTCTCTGACCACCAAAGTGTATACAGCAAAGAGAGAGCCATTGATTACTACCTAAGCCTCGTAAGTAAATCTTATGTTATTCCGCTAATTATTACCATCCCCGCCATTAATTGCACAGCTTCCCAAGTGCACAGCAAAGAGCTTTAGAGCACAAACATGACAGCTACTGTCTCTATTTAGAGGTTAGACATTGGCGCCAGTCATTGAAAGAGAGATTGTCCGTCATTCATTGAAGTGTTCGTGTTCTACTCAAGTCTTCATTTTATTTGAAGTAATATCTGCCTCCGTACATGTAAATGTATCCTATGGGGGTGGGGTCCTCAGTAGCGGCGGCTGGTGCTCAAAATTTTTGGGGGCGCAAAAAAACAGAAAAAAAAAATCAATTGCAGCCACTGTGCCCGTCAAACTCAGCTACTGTGCCCGGCAAACGCAGCTACTGTGCCCATCAATTGCAGCCAGTGTGCCTATCAATTGCCGCTACTGTACACATCAATTGCCGCTACTGTGCCCATCAACTGCCGATACTGTGTCCATCAACTGCTGCCAGTGTGCCCATCAATTGCCGCTACTATGCCATCAAACGCAGCCACTGTCCCCATCAATTGCTGCCAGTGTGCCCATCAATTGCCGCCACTGTCCCCATCAATTGCTGCCACTGTGCCATCAAACGCAGCCGCTGTCCCCATCAATTGCTGCCAGTGTGCCCATCAATTGCCGCTACTGTACACATCAATTGCCGCTACTGTGCCCATCAACTGCCGCTACTGTGTCGATCAACTGCTGCCAGTGTGCCCATCAATTGCTTCTACTATGCCATCAAATGCAGCTACTGTCCCCATCAATTGATGCCACTTTGCCATCAAACTCCCCATCAATTTCTGCCAGTGTGCCCATCAATTGCCGCTACTGTGCCCATCATTTGCAGCCACTGTGCCATAAAAGCGCAGCCACTGTCCCCATCAATTGCTGCCAGTGTGCCCGTCAGATGCAGCCACTGTCCCCATCAACTTCCACTACTGTGCCCATCAACTGCCGCTACTGTGTCCATCAACTGCTGCCAGTGTGCCCGTCAATTGCCGCTACTATGCCATCAAACGCAGCCACTCTGCCCATCAATTGCAGCCACTGTGCCATCAAACGCAGCCACTGTCCCCATCAATTGCTGTCAGTGTGCCCATCAATTGCCGCTACTGTACACATCAATTGCCGCTACTGTGCCCATCAACTGCCGCTACTGTGTCCATCAACTGCTGCCAGTGTGCCCATCAATTGATGCCACTTTGCCATCAAACGCAGCCACTGTCCCCATTGGCTCAAACAAAGAAGAAGAGCCGTACTTCGAACTCCTCTCCACCCAATGTCATTACTGGGAACTTTGGAAGTCCTAGCGGTATTGGAGTTCCTGGGAATAATGGAGTTTTGTTGTCTCCTCTCCATATGTAGTGTTTATGGTTGTGGCCACAAAGCTAAATTTTGGTCTCATCACTCCAAATGACTTTGTGGCAGAAGGTTTGAGGTTTGTCTCTGTGCAATTTGGCGTATTGTAAGCGGATACTTTGTGACATTTGCGTAGTAATGACTTTCTTCTGGAGACTCGACCATGCAGCCCATCTTTCCTCAAGTGCCTCCTTATTGTGCATCTTGTACAGCCACACCACATGTTTTCAGAGAGTCCTGTATTTCACCTGAAGGTATTTGTGGGGTTTTCTTTGCATCCCGAACAATTTTCCTGGCAGTTGTGGCTGAAATTTTAGTTGGTCTACCTGACCTTGGTTTGGTTTCACCAGAATCCCACATTTTCCACTTCTTGATTAGAGTTTGAACACTGCTGATTGGCATTCTCAATTCCTTGGATATCTTTTTATATCCCTTTCCTGTTTTATACAATTCAACTATCTTTTTCCTGCAGATCCTTTGACAATTCTTTTGCTTTCCTTATGACTCAGAATCCAGAAACATCAGTGCAGCGCTGGATGAAAGATGCAAGGGTCTGTCAGGAGTCCAGGAACTCATTGACCTTTTATACCCACACACTAATTACAAGCAAACAGATCACAGGTGAGGATGGTTACCTTTGATAGCTATTAAAACCCCTTTGAGCTAGATTCACAAAGACTTTACGCCGGCGTAAGTTAAAAGATGCACCGTCGTATCTATGCGCGCTATTCAGGGAACAAGATACGCCTGAATTTCTGCTTCAACCGACCGACATAAGTCTTAGTACGCCGTCGTATCTAGGGTGCATATTTACGCTGGCCGCCAGGGGCGCTTCCGTAGATTTACGTGTAGAATATGTAAATGAGCTAGAAACGCCGATTCACGAACGTACTTGCGCCCGCTACGCCGTTTACGTAAGGCTTACGTCCGGCGTAAAGTTATCCCTGCTATATCAGGCGCAGCCAATGTTAAGGTATGGACGTCGGAACAGCCGTCGAATTTTACGTCGTTTACGTAAGTCGTACGTGAATGGGGCTGTGCGTAGGTTACGTTCACGTCGGAAGCATTGAGCTGACGTATCTTAGGGAGTATATGCGACGTGATTCTGAGCATGCGCGCGCATGCGCCATTCGTTCAGGAAGTCATTTACATGGGGTCACAGCTAATTTTAATACAACACGCCCACTACCTTGCGAATTTGAATTAGGCGGGCTTACGCCGGCACATTTACACTACGCCAGCGCAACGTACGCGGAAGATCTTTCAACTCTTCTGATCACAAGATTTCACAAATATCCGTTTATTCCAAAAATATTCCCCTCGTCGGTTGGCTATGAGTGTGAACGCTGTACTACGGGGACACAAACAACGGAGAATGGATGGCTGATATCTCGCAGGGACGCGGAACGACCAGCAATGTGTCATTGTACTCTGCACGTCGCAACCGCCGAATACGTCTGCTACAAGGCTCCGGAGCTTGCTGTACAGCAGGTGTAATTAGACCTCATGTAAAATTTACCATGTGTGCGCACAGATAAGTCATTCCTCCTCGGAGAGACGGGTCTCTAGAAAAAGACGTTTCTTTGTCAGTCGCCTAATCGATGTCGCACCCGTTAGGTATTCAGAGCGGAGCCGGCCTTGAGACAGAAATCGCACCTTTACTCATTCCATCTTTCACCCTTGTTAGGACTCATTAATGTGGGGCAAGGTTACCCGCTAAACATATTAGATTACTTTAGAAAAGGAGAGAGAAAGTGAGAGAGACTTATTACAAGGCTTAGGAATTATTATATATTGACATCTGGTATAGGGGCAGAGTATTAATGTTGTCACCAAAGACAGTGATTTAACCACTTAAGACCCGGGCCCGGATTCAGATAGAATGCTCTATCTATCTGCGGGCGTAACGTATCTTAGATACGTTACGCCGCTGTAACTTTGGGTGCAAGTTCCGTATGCAGAAAGAAATTGCGCCCTTAGTTACGGCGGCGTAACGTATGTGTGGCGGCGTAAGCCCGCCTAATTCAAATGGTGATGTTGTGGGCGTGTTTTATTTAAATTTAAGTTGACCCCGCGTTTCTCTCTCGCAACACCAGAGAGAGAGAGAGCCACGCTGTACCCAGACCACCAGAGAGAGCCACTCTGTACTTGCACCACCAGAGAGAGAGCCACGCTGTACCCGCACCACCAAAGAGAGAGCCACGCTGTACTCGCACTACCAGAGAGAGAGCCACGCTGTACCCGCACCACCAGAGAGAGAGCCATGCTGTACCCGCACCACCAGAGAGAGCCACTTTGTACTCGCACTACCAGAGAGAGAGCCACGCTGTACCCGCACCACCAGAGAGAGACACTCTATACTCGCACCACCAGAGAGAGCGCCATGCTGTACTCGCACCACCAGAGAGAGCGCCATGCTGTACTCGCACCACCAGAGAGAGAGCTATGCTGTACTCGCACCACCAGAGAGAGAGCCACGCTGTACCCGCACTACCAGCGAGAGCCACGCTGTACCTGCACTACCAGCGAGAGCCACGCTGTACCCGCACTACCAGCGAGAGCCACGCTGTACCCGCACCACCAGCGAGAGCCACGCTGTACCCGCACCACCAGCGAGAGCCACGCTGTACCCGCACCACCAGAGAGAGCCATGCTGTACCCACACCACCAGAGAGAGCCACGCTGTACCCACACCACCAGAGAGAGCGCCACGCTGTACTCGCACCACCAGAGAGAGCGCCATGCTGTACTCGCAACACCAGAGAGAGAGCCATGCTGTACCCACACCACCAGAGAGAGCCACGCTGTACTCGCACCACCAGAGAGAGCCACGCTGTACTCGCACCACCAGAGAGAGCCACGCTGTACCTGCACCACCAGAGAGAGCGCCACGCTGTACTCGCACCACCAGAGAGAGCCACGCTGTACTCGCACCACCAGAGAGAGAGCCACGCTGTACCCGCACCACCAGAGAGAGCCACTCTGTACTCGCACCACCAGAGAGAGAGCCACGCTGTACCCGCACCACCAGAGAGAGCCACTCTGTACTCGCACCACCAGAGAGAGAGCCACGCTGTACCCGCACCACCAGAGAGAGCCACTCTATACTCGCACCACCAGAGAGAGAGCCACGCTGTACCCGCACCACCAGAGAGAGACACTCTGTACCCGCACCACCAGAGAGAGCGCCATGCTGTACTCGCACCACCAGAGAGAGAGCCATGCTGTACTCGCACCACCAGAGAGAGAGCCACGCTGTACCCGCACTACCAGCGAGAGCCACGCTGTACCCGCACTACCAGCGAGAGCCACGCTGTACCCGCACCACCAGCGAGAGCCACGCTGTACTCGCACCACCAGAGAGAGCCACGCTGTACCTGCACCACCAGAGAGAGCGCCACGCTGTACTCGCACCACCAGAGAGAGCCACGCTGTACTCGCACCACCAGAGAGAGAGCCACGCTGTACCCGCACCACCAGAGAGAGCCACTCTGTACTCGCACCACCAGAGAGAGAGCCACGCTGTACCCGCACCACCAGAGAGAGCCACTCTGTACTCGCACCACCAGAGAGAGAGCCACGCTGTACCCGCACCACCAGAGAGAGCCACTCTATACTCGCACCACCAGAGAGAGAGCCACGCTGTACCCGCACCACCAGAGAGAGACACTCTGTACCCGCACCACCAGAGAGAGCGCCATGCTGTACTCGCACCACCAGAGAGAGAGCCATGCTGTACTCGCACCACCAGAGAGAGAGCCACGCTGTACCCGCACTACCAGCGAGAGCCACGCTGTACCCGCACTACCAGCGAGAGCCACGCTGTACCCGCACCACCAGCGAGAGCCACGCTGTACCCGCACCACCAGCGAGAGCCACGCTGTACCCACACCACCAGAGAGAGCCACGCTGTACCCGCACCACCAGAGAGAGCCACTCTGTACTCGCACCACCAGAGAGAGAGCCACGCTGTACCCACACCACCAGAGAGAGCCACTCTGTACTTGCACCACCAGAGAGAGACACTCTGTACCCGCACCACCAGAGAGAGCGCCATGCTGTACTCGCACCACCAGAGAGAGAGCCATGCTGTACTCGCACCACCAGAGAGAGAGCCACGCTGTACCCGCACCACCAGAGAGAGAGCCACGCTGTACCCGCACCACCAGAGAGAGCCACTCTGTACTCGCACCACCAGAGAGAGCCACGCTGTACTCGCACCACCAGAGAGAGAGCCACGCTGTACCCGCACCACCAGAGAGAGCGCCATGCTGTACATAACGCTCATACATCCTGGGGGGGGGGGAGGCAGTTTGGCATGTTTGCCCCGGGCTCTAGATGACCTTGTCCCGGCACTGGTGGTACAACATTCCTCACCAACCAGCCGGTTCCATTGAGATTGTTGAGTAGACCTTCCGATTGCATAGACACTTGGTGATGGATTTCACATGCCCAAGTCCTTTCCTCGGCGCCCCGGCCATGCTTTATTTACGATTTATAGCCCCCCCCCCCCGCTTATAATTAAATAACAACTCCTGAAGATTCCATTTCAGAACCTTTCCTCTGCAGAATTACACGCCGGTCCCGAGCTCGCTCGCTACTCAAGGCCAAGGAACAGAATGGAAAGGCCATTATGGGAAATCAGTGGGTTGCGTACAGCTGGGAACAGGCCAGCGAAAGCTCCATCAAGTCTCGGAGAACGCCGGCGCTTTGTTATGCTGCTTGACAGATGCGGCTAACTACATCCCCCCCCAACCCCCCCACCCCCGGAGCTGTCTCTGCTCATTTAAACAAGCTATGGGCTGCGCGTTCTCGGCAGGAAGGTTGCTATTGGAAAGGACACGGGACAAAGCCCAAGGCAAGGAAGCCATTGGCAGCGGAAAGCTATTTTAGAGTTGAAAATGTATTTATTGGTTTCGTATAAACAACACATAAAAATAAAAGAATAATACAAAAGGAAACAATAATCAATGGTACATAAAAGTGACGATCGTGATCAAACACGTAATTTGAGTCAGCCCAATGGCTCGGAAAGCTATTTTAAATGGGAAGCCGCCTCGCTGTGCCGATCTCGGACGCACATAAACCGCATAGCCATTCAACCATTCTCCTTCCTAAATATAAACACTCTGGCCCGGATTCAGAGAGCAATTGCGCCTGCGTAACCATAGTTACGCAGCGCAATTGCTTACTTGCGCCGGCGTAACGAATGCTCCTGATTCAGGAACCTCGTTACGCCGACTGCAGCCTAAGATATGCGTGGCATAAGGCTCTTATGCCACGCATTTCTTAGGCTGCATTCTTGCGATGGCCGCTAGGTGGCGTTCCCGTTGTGCTCAGCGTATAGTATGCAAATTGCATACTAACGCCGATTCACAACGTTACGCAAGCCCTGCGTACGCAGTTTACGTCGTTTGCGTACGGCGGTTTTCGCGTAAGGCTGCCCCTGCTAATGGGGCAACCAATGTTACGTATACCCGTCGTTCCCGCGTCGCGAAATTTGAACTTTACGTAGTTTGCGTAAGTGAATCGTGAATGGCGCTGGACGCCATTCACGTTCACTTTGAAGCAAATGACGTCCTTGCGACGTCATTTGCCGCAATGCACGTCGGGAAAGTTTCCCGACGGAGCATGCGTTCTTCGCTCGGCGCGGGAGCGCGCCTAATTTAAATGATTCCCGCCCCCTACGGGATCATTTAAATTGCGTGCTCTAGCGCCGGGCAATTTTGCCGGCGCGCCCTCGCAATTTACGGAGCTACTGCTCCGTGAATCGAGGGCAGCGGAGCAAATTTGCGGGGGCGCAGGGCAAAATCGTTGCCCTGCGCCTACGTAAAAAATGTGCATATCTTACTGAATCTACCCCTCAGTTATTTTCATGCCAAAAGAAACAGGGAAGGATGCGCTTTTTTGAAAGGCGCCACTGCTATAGAATAGAGCAAATCAATTCAAAAATCCGGCAAATCCGGCAAATCTCATCTTTTCGCAGTTATTTTCTCCATAGAAAATAACTGCGAAAAGATGAGATTTGCCGGATTTGCCAGATTCTCGTATCTGGGCGTAAAACTGCGGCGGCGTAACGTATGTCATTTACGTTACGCCTGCCGCAAGTTTTACAGGCAAGTGCTTTATTCACAAAGAACTTGCCTGTAAAGTTGTGGCGGCGTAGCGTAAATCCCCCGGCGCAAGCCCGCCTAATTCAAATGAGCCGGGTAGGGGGCGTAGAGCATTTAAATTAGGCGCGTTGCCGCGCCGAGCGTACTGCGCATGCGCCGTCCCTAAAATTTCCCGACGTGCATTGCGCTAAATGACGTCGCAAGGACGTCATTGGTTTCGACGTGAAATGGCGCCCAGCCCCATTCACGGACGACTTACGCAAACGACGTAAATTTTAAAATTTCGAACGCGGGAACGACGGCCATACTTAACATTGGTTGCCCCTCATATAGCAAGGGCAACTTTACGCCGGCAAACCTAATGTAAACGTCGTAACTTCACTGTGTCGACCGCGCGTACGTTCGGGAATTTGCTTATCTAGCTAATTTGCATACTCGACAGGGAAAACGACGGAGGCGACACCTAGCGGCCAAAAAAAAATTACATTTAAGATCCGACAGCGTAAGAGCCTTACGCCTGTCGGATCTAATGGATATCTATGCGTAACTGATTCTAAGAATCAGTCGCATAGATACGCCGGCCCAGATTAGGACTTACGACGGCGCACATGGTGTTGCGCCGTCGTAAGCCCTTTCAGAATCTGGGCCTTTCTCTTTTTCAGAAGCAGATTTGTTCAGAATAACGAGAAGAATGACACTGAGGAGGGGCAGGAGGAGCAGGCGCCCCAGGCACAGTGATGATGATGGGGGGGGGGGGGGGCACTCCGCTCAATTCACGCATGCAAGCTCAAGTAGCAGGCAAAGCAATTGGTTGGGCATGTGCTGAGGACACTCTAGGCCAACCATGGGCAGCCATAGTAGGGGGCAGAGAATGGGCGCAGGGGCGGTGCACCCATTCTACGGCACTCAGCAGCGGGGGGAGGAGTTCTGCATCTTTGTCGTAGGCCAGTGATGGAGAACCTTGGCACCTCAGATGTTTTGGAACTACATTCCCCATGATGCTCATGCACTCTGCAGTGTAGTTGAGAATCATGGGCAGGGCCGACTTAATAGCATCGTGGGCCCCTGGGCAAAATAATGCTCTGGGGCCCCTGCAATGATGACAGTGCAGGAAAACAGACATCGAGTAGGTAGGAGGCAGACTGCCTCCCCCGTGTATCAGTGGCATCATGGGGCCCCCAATTTCAGGAACCAGCTGCTTAAATTGGGGAAAGTGCAGGGGCCCCCCATGCAGCTGGGGCCCCTGGGCAGTGCCCAGGTGTGCCCTCTCATTAAGACAGCCCTGATCATGGGGAATGTAGTTCCAAAACGCTGTGTCATTAGGACACAGCTGATCACAGATCGGGGGAAGAGAGCCAATCACAGTGGGGAAGCTATACCATTGGATGATGCCGCCATATGTGACCCTGGTGGCCATCTTGGGTCATTTGACATCTTCCTGTGTCGCACGCCCCCCGGCGCACTCTGTGTACGCTCTGTCATTAGGACACAGCTGATCACAGATCGGGGGAAGAGAGCCAATCACAGTGGGGAAGCTATACCATTGGATGACACCTCCCCATGTGAACCTGGTGGACATCTTGGGTCATATGACGTCTTCCTGTGATCGCGTGCCCGCTGTGGCGTGCGCACCCGGTGCGCTCTGTGACCGGGGCGGGGGAGAGTCAAATCACAGCTGATCACGATCTAAACACACTTGCCGGTTACCTGGCAAGAAGATTGTGTATCTTTACCGCTTTACCATGCAATCTCATGCGCATAAAAAACACGACTCTCGCTTGGCGCATTCAGGGCGCCATTAGTAATGACGGGTACGAGACGTGCGTTTTTCATGCACAAAACCACCAACATCGTGCATTTACACGCCATGCTGGCGCGAACACGAGCTTGCGCTCAGTACAAGAGGCGAGAGTCACACTGCCGTGCCGGAATTCTGCCGACACGAGCCGGAGGCAATTCATGGATCTCTTAGAGCGCCACCGGCAAACGCTGAACAAAATATGTCAGGCGCTGAGAGCTGTCTGTAGCACTCGCTGTATGTCATTACCCGTCCGAGGACGCGCCGTTCTCTACAACAGATGTTGCGCATGCATGGCTTTGTAGGACGACTTGATTGACTGTCAGAGGGGCCCGGCCCTCGCAATCCTAATACGTAGAGGGCCGAATTTACAAAGAATACGCAAGTTGGGTCGGGGAGTGTCGCGGGATCTTGAAGACTTTAACCACTTAAAGGAGGAGTAAAGTAAAAAAAATGTTTCACCTTTATCTATGCATTAACCCCTTCCATACCGGGGGGCACTTACGCACCTTCCTGCCCAGGCCAATTTTCAGCTTTCAGCGCTGTCGCACTTTGAATGACAATTGCGCGGTCGTGCTACGCTGTACCCAAACAATTTTTTTATCATTTTGTTCCCACAAAAAGAGCTTTCTTTTGGTGGTATTTGATCACCCCTGCGATTTTAATTTTTTGCGGAAAAAGTGGCAGCCCTATTGCAGCGTGAATAGAATCGGCTCGCGGTCGATCTGTTGTAAGATCTCGCCGGTGGCTCCGCTCCCTTCCCCCCGTCAGCTTTGGCAGCAGTTGACATCTGTAGCTGCCGGGGGAAGGGAGCGTGAATAATTCAGGGCAGGTGGAGGATCCGGCTCTTCTCCATGCCAGTCTATCGCCTCGGCAGCAGGTGAACCGTCTCCAGCACCTGCCGGTGATTTATTAGAGCACATAGGTGGACGAGATTTATGGATTGGGGGAGGGGGGAGGATACATACATATGTCGCTGTTGGCAGTTCTAGAAAAGAACAAAAATGATCTAAATTGTAACAACCAGTCAGGACCTTTCTGCTACATTGTAACCAGAAAATCTGCAATGTGATTGGTCCCCAGATTTACCAGGTCCCCCCCCCACCCCCTACATTTTTAGGAATCGGTTCTCATTTGGAGGACTTGGCGGGCCGGTTTACTTAGAGACAAGGGCCCGGATTCAGGTAGAATTGCGCATTATTTACGGAGGCGCAGGGCAACGTTTTTGGCCTGCGCCCCCGCAAATTTGCTCCGCTGCCCTTGATTCACGGAGCAGAAGCTCCGTAAATTGCGCGGGCGCGCCGGCAAAATGCACACAATTTAAATGATCCCGTAGGGGGCGGGAATCATTTAAATTAGGCGCGTTCCCGCGCCGATCGTAGAGCGCATGCTCCGTCGGGAAACTTTCCCGACGTGCATTGCGGCAAATGACGTCGCAAGGACGTCATTTGCTTCAAAGTGAACGTGAATGGCGTCCAGCGCCATTCACGATTCACTTACGCAAACTACGTAAAATTCTAATTTTGCGACGCGGGAACGACGGGTATACGTAACATGGGCTGCCCCTGCTAATAGCAGGGGCAGCCTTGCGCAAAAACCGCCGTACGTAAACGACGTAAATTGCGTACGCAGGGCTTGCGCAACGTTGTGAATCGGTGTTGGTATGCAATTTGCATACTATACACTGAGCACAACGGGAACGCCACCTAGCGGCCACCGCAAGAATGCAGCCTAAGATATGCGTGGCATAAGAGCCTTATGCCGCGCAAATTTTAGGCTGCAGTCGGCGTAACGAGGTTCCTGAATCAGGAGAAGCCGTTACGCCATGGCAAGTAAGCAATTGCGCTGTGTAACCTATGGTTACACAGGCGCAATTGCTTCTTGAATCTACCCCAAAATATTCCACTCCACCTGCCCCCCCCCCCCCGGGCAGGGCCACTGATAGGGGGGGGGGGCCACCAGCCCTCCTGTAGGGGGCCCGAGCACACAGGGGGGCCCAAACAGCAGGAGGAATGGATGTGGTTGGGCAGAGGTGCAATTACAGAAAGATGCCCTGTGCAGCTCTCTGCAGCTACTGAAAGTCGGTTTCTCTCCCTCCCACTGGCTTTCAGCTGCCGCAGGGAGAGACACAGACACAGGGCATCGTTCCTGTAATTCCTTCCCCTGCATCGATCTCCTTCCTTGTTCTGCCCACTTCTGATCCCCCCATGTGCCCTATGTCACTGTGATGCACCAGTGATGTTGGTCTGTGCAGAAGAGTATGGCTGGGAGTGCTGAGCATGCTGGCCCGGGGGCCCCTCTCCTCAGGCTGCCTGTATTGATTGTGCAAAGTGGGGCCCAGGCCCCCAGACCGTTCACTCCTCAAATCAAATGCAGCCTGATCAGTGCCCATCAATGCAGCATTGCCAGTGCCCAGTAAAGCAGCCTTACCAGTGCCCATCAAATGCAGCTTGATCAGTGCCCATCAATGCAGCCTGATCAGTGTCCTTCAATGCAGCCTGATCAGTGCCCATCAAATGCAGCCTTACCAGAGCCCATCAAATGCAGCTTGATCAGTGCCCATCATTTCGCCTGGGCACGAAGGGGGCTTTATGTGCCCAGTAAGCAAGTGGTTAAGATAATTCTTTGTCATCCAGTTCTCTATCAAAGAGAGACATTTCTCTAGATTGAGATAGTGATCCTTTTTGTTTTTATTAAAGGGCCCAGAGGTCCCCAGGGCCCTGGATGGCAACCCCCCCCCTTTTTTTTTTTATAAATGTTTATATTTTTTTATATATATCTATATATTTTTTTTTATTAAAGGGCCCAGAGGTTTCTTTTTTTATTATTATTATTATTATTATTATTATTATTATTATTATTATTATTAAAGGGCCCAGAGGTCCCGGATGGCAACCCCCCTTTTTTGTAATTTTTTTTTATAAAAAAATAAATAATAATTTGTATATATATATATTTATATACATTTATTTTTTATTAAAGGGCCCAGAGGTTTATTTTATTATTATTATTATTATTATTATTATTATTATTATTATTAAAGGGCCCAGAGGTCCCGGATGGCAACCCCCCTTTTTTATAAATTTTTTTTAGAAAAAAATAAATAATAATTTGTATATATATATATTTATTTTTTATTAAAGGGCCCAGAGGTTTCTTTTTTTATTATTATTATTATAAATATTAAAGGGCCCAGAGGTCCCAGATGGCAACCCCCCCCCCTTTTTTTTTATATATAAAAATAAATAATAATTTGTATATATATATATATATATATATATATATATATATATTTATTTTTTATTTTTTATTAAAGGGCCCAGAGGTCCCCAGGACCCTGGATGGCTGCCCCCCTTCTTTATATATATTTTTCTTTATTTCTTCTTTTTCTGAATGTTCGCTCGAAGGTTCTGGTGCGAACCGAACGGGGGGGGGGGGGGTTGGGTGTTCGGCTCATCCCTATTCCTGGTATTCTTTAAATAAATATGGCTGAAGATCCTCTTTAAATATTTTAGTAGCGAGGTAAGTGGCATGGAGCGCTACATCAGCACTTAACCTGGAAACTTCAAGTTCTCATTACCAGGTTTTTATTACACTACATTAGGTGTGCCCCCCCTCCCCCCCTCCTCGGGACGCCATGGGGCGAGCTGCATTCGGCGGCTCGGTCTTCGATCGCGACGTCAGAGCAGACAGTAGAAATGACTATCAAGCGCTTTAATGATCTCTTTGGGGGAAGAAGTGATGGATGGCCGCGTTCTCTCTCCATAGCCACCCACCGGTCTTTTTATTGTTAATTAAACGATTAAGCGCTCGCTTTTCGAGTCGGACAAGTTCGGAGCAGATGGCGATCATGGAGGAGAAAGAGACGTCTAGAGGAGGAGGACCTCCCGCCGCCGGACCTCATTTACCACCACCCGGCTCTGATGACATGGCCGGCATGGAACGTCTTGTACTGGTTTGTAGCTCCCGACTGTCTTGGTTTCCAGCAGTTTGTGTATAATGGAAGACTTACCGAATGTCGCCGTTTTACCACTTCCCGCCCCGGTCAATAGCAGATTGACGTCTGGTGATGTGGTTCTGTTATCCTGACTGGACATCTGTTGACGTCCAGCGGGATAACAGCCGCCGCACGCCCGTAGGGGAACGCATCGCGGCGATCGGTGATGCGGCGCGTCAGTCTGCCACACCGCTACACCAATCTCGGGTAAAGACCCTCTGACGGAGGCTCTTTACCATGTGATCCGCCATGTCCAATCACGGCTGATCACGATGTAAACAGGAAGAGCCGTTGATTGGCTCTTACTCACTCGCGTCTGACAGACGCGAGTAGAGAAGAGCCGATCGGCGGCTTTCCTGACAGGGGGGGTATACGCTGCGGATGCCCAAACTGGACCACCATCGAAGCCGCCAGGACCACCAGGGAAGGGGGCAACATGTGGATGGCCAGGTATGTACCCCATGGCCATCCACATGTGAAAAAATATTCACAACTGATGCCAAGCAGTGCCCACAAATGGGCACTGACTGGCAACATGGGCACTGACTGGCAAAAAGGTAAAACAAGTGATGCCCAGCAATGCCACCATCAGTGCCACCTCTCAGTATCCATCAGTGCCACCTCTCAGTGCCCACCCATGCCCATCAGTGCCACTCATAAGTACCCATCAGTGCCACCCATAAGTGCCCATCAGTGCCGCCTATGAGTGCCCATCAACAGGGCCGTACAGCCAACGAATTGCATTGCACGAATCTATGTTATTGTCACCGCTGCCGCTGGTCTATTCAGATGGCCGGACATGAGGCGCCAACCATCTGAATAACGGCAGCTGGTTGGCTGTACGGAAGTGCCTATCAGAGCCAGCGGCTTTCAGAGTACAGCCCTCGGATCCCCTGGAAGCTTATCCTCGGAACGCACGGGGTGTGCGTTCCTTGGATAAGACTGACAGGCATCTCAGCCAATCAGGTTGGCCGGTTCTGGCTACCGGTAACCTGATTGGCTGAAGCGTCTTCGATGGCGGGAGAAGACATCGAGGTGAGGGTCGAAGACGTGGATAGCTGACTCCAGTAAAGGTAAGTGCCAGGCGGGGGGGAAAGGGGCACAGCGGCGACGAAGGGCACAATGGGGACAAATGAATGGGCACCGTGGCAACAATTAAAGGGCACAGTGGCAACAATGAAAGGGCACAGTGGCAACAATTGAAGGGCAAAGTGGCAACAATTAAAGGGCACAGTGGCAACAATTAAAGGGCAAAGTGGCAACAATTAAAGGGCACAGTGGTGACAGTTGATGCTCGCACAGTGGTAACAATTGATGGCATGGCACAGTGGCTGCGTTTGATGGCACAGTGGTGACAATTGATGGGCACAGTGGTGACAATTGATGGCACAGTGGTGACAATTGATGGGCACAGTGGTGACAATTGATGGCACAGTGGCTGCGTTTGATGGCACAGTGGCTGCGTTTGGCATGGCACAGTGGCGAAAATTGATGGCACAGTGGCTGCGTTTGATGGCATAGCACAGTGGTGACAATTGATGGGCACAGTGGTGATAAATGATGGCACAGTGGCTGCGTTGAATGGAACAGCGGCTGCATTTGAAGGCATGGCACAGTGGCGACAATTGATGGCATGGCACAGTGGCTGCATTTGATGGGCACAGTGGCTGCATTTGGTGGGCACAGTGGCTGCATTTGATGGGCACAGTGTGGCTGCAATTGTTTTTTTGTTTTGTTTTTTCGTTTGTTGTGCCCCCCCAAAAAAAATTTGAGCACCAGCCGCCACTGACTTGAGTAAATGTCTACTGATTGCAGAACTGTAGCCAGACACTCGCATCAGAAGGGAACCGAATGACCTAATTATTTCCCTTGACGCACGGTGTGGTTTGCCGCCCGTCCGCCGCAGGTACACGCATGGTCCTTGTGTCATCTTGAAGTGATGTTATTCTGCCACTGTCTCCGGCCATAAATCAGCCTCTCTTACATAATAAAGTGCCGAGGTTCTGAATTTTACAGGAACGCTCCATCCTAATTAAATTTATTGAACTGGATTCAATTTCCATGAAGTCTATTCAATTAGCCCCAGAGGAACTGTGCATAGGAGCTGAGCGGTGTGAGTGCTGAGAGGTGGGGGGGGGCTTTTATTCCGAGAGGAGACTCAAGGAGAGGCTTGTGGAACGTTAACCTTTCATCTGCCGCCGGCGCAGATTATGAATGGCAGGTTCAGGCCGAGGTTGGCCCCCGACTGGCTTTAATGACAGGATTATCCTGTATTCTTATGGCAGTGCCTTGACATTGTATCCTTCATAGACAGATAGATTTGGTTATTAGGAGGGTATTAAAAAGCCGTTAAAGTCTATTTAAAGCCAAAATCCTTTTTTTATTGGAAAGCCTTTCTCCACATTAGGAGATCCCTGCTTAGATAAATTTATTGGTGATCAGTGGGAAGAATGTCCCTTACATTGGTGATCAGTGGGAAGAATGTTCCTTACATTGGTGATCAGTGAGAAGAATGTCCCTTACATTGGTGATCAGTGGGAAGAATGTCCCTTACATTGGTGATCAGTGAGAAGAATGTCCCTTACATTGGTGATCAGTGGGAAGAATGTCCCTTACATTGGTGATCAGTGGGAAGAATGTCCCTTACATTGGTGATCAGTGAGAAGAATGTCCCTTACATTGGTGATCAGTGAGAAGAATGTCCCTTACATTGGTGAACAGTGGGAAGAATGTTCCTTACATTGGTGATCAGTGGGAAGAATGTTCCTTACATTGGTGATCAGTGAGAAGAATGTCCCTTACATTGGTGATCAGTGAGAAGAATGTTCCTTACATTGGTGATCAGTGAGAAGAATGTCCCTTACATTGGTGATCAGTGAGAAGAATGTCCCTTACATTGGTGATCAGTGAGAAGAATGTCCCTTACATTGGTGATCAGTGGGAAGAATGTCCCTTACATTGGTGATCAGTGGGAAGAATGTCCCTTACATTGGTGATCAGTGAGAAGAATGTCCCTTACATTGGTGATCAGTGAGAAGAATGTCCCTTACATTGGTGAACAGTGGGAAGAATGTTCCTTACATTGGTGATCAGTGGGAAGAATGTTCCTTACATTGGTGATCAGTGAGAAGAATGTCCCTTACATTGGTGATCAGTGAGAAGAATGTCCCTTACATTGGTGATCAGTGAGAAGAATGTCCCTTACATTGGTAATCAGTGGGAAGAATGTCCCTTACATTGGTGATCAGTGAGAAGAATGTCCCTTACATTGGTGATCAGTGAGAAGAATGTTCCTTACATTGGTGATCAGTGAGAAGAATGATCCTTACATTGGTGATCAGTGAGAAGAATGTCCCTTACATTGGTGATCAGTGAGAAGAATGTCCCTTACATTGGTGATCAGTGAGAAGAATGTCCCTTACATTGGTGATCAGTGAGAAGAATGTCCCTTACATTGGTGATCAGTGAGAAGAATGTTCCTTACATTGGTGATCAGTGAGAAGAATGTCCCTTACATTGGTGATCAGTGAGAAGAATGTTCCTTACATTGGTGATCAGTGAGAAGAATGTTCCTTACATTGGTGATCAGTGAGAAGAATGTCCCTTACATTGGTGATCAGTGGGAAGAATGTCCTTTACATTGGTGATCAGTGAGAAGAATGTCCCTTACATTGGTGATCAGTGAGAAGAATGTTCCTTACATTGGTGATCAGGCGAACAGGCAAAAAGTTTGTTCGAACACCGTTAAAGTCTATGGGACACAAAATATGAAAAACCAAAAGTGCTAATTTGAAAGGCTTATATGCATGGTATTGTCCTAAAGAGTGTTTGGGGACCCGGGTCCTGCCCCAGGGGACATGTATCAATGCAAAAAAAGTTTTAAAAACTGCTGTTTTTTTGGGAGCAGTGACTTTAATAATGCTTAAAGTGAAACAATAAAAATGTAATATTCCTTTAAACATCGTGCCCCGGGGGGTGTCTATAGTATGCCTGTAATGTGGCGCATTTTCCCCATGTTTAGAACAGTCCCGCAGAAAAATTAAATTTCTAAAGGAAAAAAAAGTCATTTAAAACTGCTTGCGGCTGTAATGTATTGTCGGGTCCCGGCAATAGACTGCTGCGCATCCTCCAACAGCATGTACCCGACACTGTGGTCGAACAGTTCGGGGGACTCTTTCATGCATGATGGTGGGGCTACAGAAGAAGTCACTGTGGACAAGGAGCCGGTGGAAAAGGCCGCGTTGGCAGCTGCATTGGAAGCCAGAGTACTCTGAGCCTGGGTGACAGAGGATGAGGAGGATGAGGACGACTTTGTTATCCACTCCACCAACTCTTCTGCATGTTGTGGCTCAATAACACGGTCAGCAGCAGAAAAATAGGACAAGCGTGCCCCACGGCCGCATGCAGAGGATGTACAATGTCCACGACCAGCACTGTTGACTGTAGACACAGAGCCTGCTTGCCCTCTTTTAGTGGTGGTGGTGGTGCCACAACACTGTAACCTCTCACAGTTACTCTTGGTGGGCGCAGAAACGGGCCCTGCTGTGAAATATTATATCAAGAATTGTAATCACATGCCCCTGTTTAACAAGGGCAGAAAAATTTGGCCTTTGGTGGTAGTGGTGGTGTTGCCACAACACTGTAAGCCCTCACAGTTACTCTTGGTGGGCGCAGGAACGAGCCCTGCTGTGAAATATTAGATAAAGTATTGTAATCACATGCCCCTGTTAAACAGGGGCAGAAAAATTGGGACTTAGGCAGTGGTGGTGGTGCCCTAAAAATATTCTTAGAAGCTAGCATGATCAAGATTGAGGAGGAATAGGATAGTCACTCAGCACAGGCAGTCTTCAAGGAATCCCACACCCATAGAAAATTCATTCAGCTACATCAGCATCAGATGCTTAGCTGCTGATCCTAGACTGATTCATTTTTATGAATGTGAGCCTATCAAAGGAGTCTGTGGACAGACGCACTCTATGATCCGTTACAAACCCTCCAGCAGCACTGAATGTGCGTTCCGAAAGAACGCTGGATGCAGGACAGGCCAGTAACTCAATTGCATATTGAGCAAGCTCTGGCCAGTGGTCCATCCTCAAGACCCAGTAACCCAGTGGTTGCTCTGTTGGAAAGGTGCTCTTGCCCCTAGATATTCCTGCACCATGTAATGCAGATGCTGGCGATAGTTGCTTGAACCGATCAGACCTTGGCGCTGAGGACTGTAAAATTGTCTAAAGGCATTGGTCAGCCGGCCACCTTCTCCACCGCTCTTTCTCTGACTGAACGACGCCTCAGCAACACATTTCCCAGCACCAGGAAATTGTAACCTCCTAGGGTCTGGAAATGCATTGCACAAACCTTTCTTCAAAGCCTCTTGAAGATGTTTCATCCTCTGATCCCTCTGTGAAGGCAGAGTGAGTTCTGCAACCTTACCCTTGTAATGTGGATCAAGAAGGGTTGCCAGCCAGTAATGATCCCTCTCTTTGATACCACGAATCCTAGGGTCCTTTCGCAGGCTTTGCAGAATCAGGGAGGCCATGCAGTGTAAGTTTGCAGAGGCATTCGATTTTGAGTCACTAAGGATCACATGATCCGCGACTACCTCCTCCCAGCCACGTACAACTCCTTGGGTTTCTGGGGACTGAAAACGACCCCTTGAAGACTTCTGGGCATTCTCCAACAGCATGTACCCGACACTGTGGTCGAACAGTTCGGGGGACTCTTTCATGCATGATGGTGGGGCTACAGAAGAAGTGACTGTGGACAAGGAGCCGGTGGAATAGGCCGCGTTGGCAGCTGCATTGGAAGCCAAAGTACTCTGCGCCTGGGTGACAGAGGATGAGGAGGATGAGGACGGCTTTGTTATCCACTCCACCAACTCTTCTGCATGTTGTGGCTCAATAACACGGCCAGCAGCAGAAAAATAGGTCAAGCGTGCCCCACGGCCGCATGCAGAGGATGTACCATGTCCACGACCAGCACTGTTGACTGTAGACACAGAGCCTGCTTGCCCTCTTTTAGTCCTTGGTGGCCTTCCAGACAAGCTGTATATTTTGTTTTGCAACACCACACTACACTGTATTATATACTGTGTACACCGCCAGAAAGGTAGTAGCAACTGCACTACGGTTGCACGGTACTGTGTACACCACCAGAAGTGTAGTAGAAAAATTACACCAAGAATGCACTGTAGATATAGGCTACACTGGATGCAGAGCATATATACCGTATTTATCGGCGTATAATGCGCACTTTTTTCCCCTTAAAATCAGGGGAAAAGCGTGGGTGCGCGATATACGCTGATCCTGTCTTTGTCGGCTGTCTCAGAGCGCCGCCGACAAAGACCGAGCCGAGCCGAGTGTACTGGGCACTCGGCTAGGCTCCGCCTGCAGCCACGGAAATCCAAATACAGCCAAATACACCGGAAATTCGGCTCTGCACCAGTGGCTTGGCGTGGGGGGTGCTAGGGGGGCCACCGCCCCGGGCGAAAAATTTAGAGGGGCGCTGTCACAAGTGAGGAGAGGAGGGAGCGCCAACAACAGATGGAACATAGGAACATATGCATGATGTCACCACTCCAGGCTCTACCAGTCATTATTACGCTCTCCTCTTCCCTACAGCCACCGCTGTCTCACACAGTGGATCATGTGACCAAACTGGAGCTAGCTGAAAATAGGTAAGTCCATGGGTCAGGGGGGCGCAAATGACTTGCCTCGCCCCAGGTGCTGACAACCCATGTTACGCCACTGCTCTGCACAGCTCGACCGAGGCGCCAAACTCAAACAGACGGACCCCGCGCAAGGCCGCAGACGGACGCCGGACAAGGCCGCCGATGGACGTCGGGCAAGACAGCAGACGGACACCTACAAGGCTGGATGGACCCCGCGCAAGGCCGCAGACGGACGCCGGACAAGGCCGCCGATGGACCCCGGGCAAGACATCCAAAATTTAAGTTTTTTTCCCCCTGAAATTCCCCTCTAAACTCGGGGGTGCGCGTTATACGTCGGCACGCGGTATACCCCGATAAATACAGTATATATATATACACTAGACTGGCTGTATATTTATATGACACTGCAGCTGAATAACCTGCCTGCTCAATCTAAATCCCACTCTCTCCCCGTCCGCACTAACAACACTACACAGGGCCAACGTGAAAGCAGCCTTATATAGTGTGGGGCGTGGACTTAGGCCCCGTTCACACCTAGGCGTATATACGCCTGTAGTGTGAACGCCGCTGCCGCCCCGACACGCCAGAGGGATGCTTTAGCATTGCCCTCTAAGGAGATGGTTCACATCTCCACGCCGAACGCCGGACGCCTGACGCCTGAAAAAAGGTCCCGGACCTTTTTTTCAGGCGTCTTTCGGCGTTCGGCTAGGAGATGTGAACCATCTCCATAGAGGGGGTCACAGGCTGCATTCACAATCGCGGCGTTTTGTCGCCGCGAATCGCGGTACAAAACGCTGCTATTTGCCGCCGCAATTCGCGGGACAAAACGCCGCGATTAAGTACGCTATAGTGTGAATGCAGCCTGAGCCATGATTGGCCCCTCCCATTTCTTCATACAAGACACCCGACAGCCACTGACTTGTCTCTTTCAGTACAAAAGGGAAAATCCCGACCTCCGGAGAGAGAACGCCGTCTGATATCTAACCGCCATTTTTCCTTTTATCCTGAGTGGAAAGTGAATTGATCAGACGGCTCCCTGGGAAGTCTAAAGATATCAGATCTCCATATTCCTGATGTGTGACTCGGAGTCGCTGGAGGACACGCCCCTCCCCCCCCCCCCCCCGTCCTCCAGACAGAATCGGGACATCGGATCATTAATTAACCAGAAGATTTAAGTGAAGTTGAATCATTTTTATTTACATTTATTCCTGGAGATTTGACTTCCAGGCGGGAGCTCTGCTTTGAACCGTTCCCTTCCCCCCTTGTGTACATTGGGGGATTTTTTTATTTTTTTATTTATATTTTAAAAAGCAGAAAGACGGTGAGGTTTTCGGTCTCATAGCGGATCTGCAGAAATGTAACCCCGTCAGTGGCGGTTCGTCCATAGAGGGCGCTGGAGCGCCGCCCCCCTCTGGCTCCGCACCGCCACTGACTAATAACATAGATTCATTACATTGCATGAATCTATGTTATTGTTGCCGCTGCCGCTGGTCTATTCAGATGGCTGGACATAGAGCGCCGGCCACCTGAATAACGGCAGCTGGTTGGCTGTGTGGAAGTGCCTATCAGAGCCAGCGGCCCTCAGGCTGTAGTCGGCTTCCGAATGCTTATCCTCGGGACGTACCGGTGGTGCGTTACTTGGATAAGACTGACAGGCGTCTCAGCCAATCAGGTTCACCGGTTCTGGCTATCGGTAACCTGATTGGCTGAAGCGTCATCGAGGGCGGGAGAAGACATCGAGGGACGTGGATGGCTGACTCCAGTAAGGTAAGTGCCCTGGGGGAGGGAATTTTATAGGGCACAGCAGCGACGAAGGGCACAGTGACATCAATGGGCACAGTGGGGACAATTGGCACAGTGGCATGAATGGGCACAGTGGCGACAATTTGGCACAGTGGCGACAATTTGGCACAGTGGGGACAATTTGGCACAGTGGCGACAATAAAAGGGCACAGTAACATCAATGGGCACAGTGGCACAGTGGCGACAATTAAAGGGCACAGTGGTGACAATTAAAGGGCACAGTGGCGACAATTGATGGCACAGTGGCTGTGTTTGATGGCATGGCACAGTGGCTGCGTTTGATGGCATGGCACAGTGGTGAGAATTGATGGCACAGTGGCTGCGTTTGATGGCATGGCACAGTGGTGACAATTGATGGCACAGTGGCTGCGTTTGATGGCATGGCACAGTGGCTGCGTTTGATGGCATGGCACAGTGGCTGCGTTTGATGGCATGGCACAGTGGTGACAATTGATGGCACAGTGGCTGCGTTTGATGGCATGGCACAGTGGTGACAATTGATGGCACAGTGGCTGTGTTTGATGGCATGGCACAGTGGCTGCGTTTGATGGCATGGCACAGTGGTGACAATTGATGGCACAGTGGCTGCGTTTGATGGCATGGCACAGTGGCTGCGTTTGATGGCATGGCACAGGGGCTGCGTTTGATGGCATGGCACAGTGGTGACAATTGATGACACAGTGGCTGCGTTTGATGGCATGGAACAGTGGTGACCATTGATGGCACAGTGGCTCTGTTTGATGGCTTGGCACAGTGGCTGCGTTTGATGGCATGGCACAGTGGTGACAATTGAAGGCACAGTGGCTGCGTTTGATGGCATGACACAGTGGCTGCGTTTGATGGCATGGCACAGTGGCTGCGTTTGATGGCATGGCACAGTGGTGACAATTGATGGCACAGTGGCTGCATTTGATGGGCACAGTGAGGCTGCAATTTTTTTTCGTTTGCGCCCCCACTCCATATTGGGCACCAGCCGCCACTGAACCCCTTCCATATTGGGCGCTTCCACCCCCCTCCCCCTCCTCCTCCTTCCTGCCCAGGACAATTCTCAGCTTTCTGCGCTGTCGCACTTTGAATAATGCCGCGCACACACGAAAATTTTTCGGCTTGTAAAAAACGTTTTTTCCAACTTCATCATTAAAACGGCCTTGCCCACACACCATCGTGAAAAAAAATGCTCTAGCAAAGCGCGGTGACGTACAACACGTACGACGGCACTATAAAGGGGAAGTTCCATGCGGATGGCGCCAATCTTGGGGCTGCTTTAGCTGATTCCGCGTTAGTAAAAGACGATTTGCGTTTTTCTGTCTGTTACAGCGTGATGAATGTGCTTACTCCATTACGAACGCTAGTTTTACCAGAACGAGCGATCCCGTCTCATAACTTGCTTCTGAGCATGCGCGGGTTTTTCGCGTCGTTTTAGCCCACACACGACCATTTTTTACATCCCGAAAAACGACATAGTTTAAAACGTTGTTAAAAAATGCAACATGTTCGAATTTTTTATTTTGGTCGTTTTTCAGAACCCGAAAAACGAGGTGAAGCCCACACACCATCGTTTTAAATTACATTTTTAAAAAACGTCGTTTTTTTACATGCCGAAAAATTATCATGTGTATGCGGCGTAAGAATAGCGCCGTCGTGCAACGCTGTACACATATGATATTTTTATCATTTTTTTTTAGACAGACAGAGCTTTATTTTGGTGGTATTTATCACTGCTGGGGTTTCTACTTTTTGCAAAAAAAATACCCAAAATTTTGAAAAAAAAAAAAGGTTTTCTGATGAGGAAGCACTAATATGCAGCACTGATGGGCACTGATAGGTGGCACCGGTTGGCACCACTGATGGGCAGAACTAATGCACAGGCACTGAAAGGCAGCACTGACTGGCTTTACCGATGGGCACTGATGAGAGGGAACTGATGAGGAGCCACTAATATGCGGCACTGATGAGCAATGATAGGTGGCGGGCAATCATAGGCAGACTGATAGGTGGCATTGGTTGGCACCACTGATGGGCAGAACTAAAGTGCAGGCATTTATGGGCACAGAAAGGCAGCACTGACTGGCGTCTCTGATGGGCATGATGAGACAGCACTTAAAGGCACTGATGGGGTGGCACGGAACACAAACCACTACTATGCAGCACTGATGAGCAATGATTGGCACCACTGATGGGCACTGATAAGCTTCACTGATGGGCACTGATTGGCGCATTGATGGGCACTGATAAGCTTCAATGATGGGCACCACTGATGGGCACTAATAAGCTTCACTGATGGGCACCACTATTTTTTTTTACATATTTTTTTTTATTGGATACGTTTTATAACAGAAAACAAAACAAAAATATTGTATTTGGAGTGGGGGGGGGGGGGGCATTTGTGCTTGAACGGGAAATTTGAGGGGTAGAGGATTTGTGCTAGGAGGGGAGCATTTTTTAGGGGAGGGGAATATAGGGAGAGAGAGGATTTGAGTGGGGGGGGGGATTTGTCCTGGGAGGGGGCATTTGAGCAGGGGGGAGATTTTTACCGGGAGAGGGGGTATTTATGCTTAGGGGGTGAGCATGCAGATTAGTGCATAATTTTTTTTTTTGGGGGGGGCAAAGGGTTTTCTCTGACATATAATGCTCATAAATCTTGGGGGGGGGGGTGCAATTTGCCATGTTTGCCCCGGTTGTTGATATATTACAATGTACCATGGAGTAGGGAATGTGCTTCGGGGGAAGACATGGGAGGCGGAGTCTCGGTGACGTTGCGGGCGGAGTCTCGGTGACGTCGCGTGCGGAGTCTCGGTGACGCCGCAGGCAGAGTCTCGGAGACGTCGCGCGCGGAGTCTCGGTGACGTTGCGGGCGGTGTCTCGGTGACGTTGCGGGCGGAGTCTCGGTGACGTTGCGGGCGGAGTCTCGGTGACGTCGCGCGCAGAGTCTCGTGACGTCGCAGGCAGAGTCTCGGAGACGTCGCGCGCAGAGTCTCGGTGACGTCGCGGGCAGAGTCTCGGTGACGTCGCAGGCAGAGTCTCGGTGACATCGCGGGCAGAGTCTCGGAGACGTCGCGGGCGGAGTCTCGGTGACGTCGCGCGCAGAGTCTCGTGACGTCGCAGGCAGAGTCTCGGAGACGTCGCGCGCGGAGTCTCGGTGACATTGCAGGCAGAGTCTCGGAGACGTCGCGGGCAGAGTCTCGGTGACGTCGCAGGCAGAGTCTCGGTGACGTCGCGGGCAGAGTCTCGTGACGTCGCAGGCAGAGTCTCGGAGACGTCGCGCGCGGAGTCTCGGTGACATTGCAGGCAGAGTCTCGGAGACGTCGCGGGCAGAGTCTCGGTGACGTCGCAGGCAGAGTCTCGGTGACGTCGCGGGCAGAGTCTCGGAGACGTCACGGGCGGAGTCTCTGTGACATCGCGGGCAGAGTCTCTGTGACATCGCGTGCAGAGTCTCGGAGACGTTGCGGACGGAGTCTCAGTGACGTTGTGCGCGGAGTCTTGGTGACGTCAGCGCGCGGAGTCTTGGTGACGTCAGCGCGCAGAGTCTCGGTGACGTCGCGCGGCGGCGCTCCCAGCAGTGTAATGCACATTTGTTGTCTTCGCTGGGAGTCCAGAGAGGACTAGAAATGTTCTTGTTTGTTGCGTTCATGCGAGACGGAATGAAACGAGTCGGAAGTCGGACTAGAAAAGACGAATGTCTTCACGCATGAGCAGCGAAATGTGTTTTCTCCCTTTCCCCGGCGGCTGGCTGGAGGCTTTCCGTACGCCGCCGATCCTTAAACAACCCGCCCCCCCCCCAATGTCATTCGTTCACCGCGTCCGTGAACTGCGCGCCGTCCCCGCCATCGGCCAGACTTCATTTATTAACCGGAGCAGAGTTCTTCATTATAAATACATTGTTACGCCGAGGTCCGGCCCCCACCGCGAGAAAAACTCGTCCACGGTCCTTCCCGACGCGTTTTTTTATGTGTTTCAGATGATTTTTTTTACTCCTTTTTTTTCTCTTTCTGTTTTTTTTATTCACCGTTTTGCGTTCCAAAGCGTTTTGATGCGTTTTACGGCGTTCCATTAGGCTCGGTTCACACCTATGCAGTTTGCGTTTGATCCGTTTCTGCGGTGCGTTTTGCATATGCGATTTTACCGCAATTTGCATTTTTAATGCTTTTTTTTTTTTTTTGGCCAATTTGTTGTTGGGCAGATTAACTACTTGCTGACCGCACTATAGCCAAATGACGAATCAGTGTCCTAATTATCAGTGCAGTCCCAACAGTGCTGCCAATCTGTGCCCATCAGTGCCTCCTTAATAGTGCCACCTACCAGTGCCAGATATCAGTGGCAAACTCCTATCAGTGCCTAGCAGAGCCTCCTCATCAGTGGCCACGAGTGCCACCTCATCAGTGCCCATCAGTGCAGCCTCCTCAGAGCCAATCATTGCCACCTCATCTGTGCCCATTAGTGCTGTCTATCAGTGCAGCCTCATCAGTTCCACCTTATCAGTGCCAATAAAAGCAGCCTATCAATGGCTATTAGTGCCCATCAGTGCAGCCTCATCAGTGCCCATCAGTGCCATCTATCAGTGCAGCCTCATCAGTGCCCACCAATGCCTATTGGTGTCCATCAGTGCAGCCTATTTGTGCCCATCAGTGCA
This sequence comes from Rana temporaria, assembly GCF_905171775.1. Lineage (NCBI taxonomy): Eukaryota > Metazoa > Chordata > Amphibia > Anura > Ranidae > Rana > Rana temporaria. Next base: position 6,547,060 of record NC_053496.1, read on the forward strand.
GCCTCATCAGTGCTGTCTATCAGGGCAGCCTCATCAGTGACCACCAGTGCCACCTTATCAGTGCCCACCAGTGCAGCCTACCAATGCCTATTAGTGCCCATCAGTGCAGACTCATCAGTTACCATCAGTGCCATCTATCGGGGCAGTTTCATCAGTGCCATCTACCAGGGCAGCCTCATCAGTGCCATCTACCAGGGCAGCCTCATCAGTGCCATCTATCAGGGCAGCCTCATCAGTGCCATCTATCAGGGCAGCCTCATCAGTGCCATCTACCAGGGCAGCTTCATCAGTGCCATCTATCAGGGCAGCCTCATCAGTGCCATCTATCAGGGCAGCCTCATCAGTGCCATCTACCAGGGCAGCCTCATCAGTGCCATCTATCAGGGCAGCCTCATCAGTGCCATCTACCAGGGCAGCTTCATCAGTGCCATCTATCAGGGCAGCCTCATCAGTGCCATCTATCAGGGCAGCCTCATCAGTGCCATCTATCAGGGCAGCCTCGTCAGTGCCATCTACCAGGGCAGCCTCATCAGTGCCATCTATCAGGGCAGCCTCATCAGTGTCATCTATCAGGGCAGCCTCATCAGTGTCATCTATCAGGGCAGCCTCATCAGTGCCATCTATCAGGGCAGCCTCATCAGTGCCATCTATCAGTGCAGCCTCATCAGTGCCATCTATCAGGGCAGCTTCATCAGTGCCATCTATCAAGGCAGCTTCATCAGTGCCATCTACCAGGGCAGCCTCATCAGTGCCCACCAGTGCAGCGTATCAAGGCCTATTAGTGCCCATCAGTGCAGCCTCATCAGTGCCCTCTATCAAGGCCACTTCATCAGTGCCCATCAGTGCAGCCTATCAATGTTCATCAGTGCCACCTCATCAGTGAAGGAGAAAAATTACCTGTTTGCAACATTTTATAATAAACTATGAAAAAGAAAATCCATTAGGTCCACTTTGCTAGTCCCGGGTTGGACTAGCAAGGGGTACCTAATAAAGGGGGCCCAACCCGCAACTAGCAAGGGGGACCTAATAAAGAGGGTCCAACCCGCTACTAGCAAGAGGGACCTAATAAAGGGGGTCCAACCCGCAACTAGCAAGGGGGACCTAATAAAGAGGGTCCAACCCGCTACTAGCAAGGGGGGCATAATAAGGGGGGTCCAACCCGATACTAGCAAGGGGGACCTAATAAAGGGGGTCCAACTCGGTACTAGCAAGGTGTACCTAATAAAGGGGGTCCAACCCGCTACTAGCAAGGGGGACCTAATAAAGGGGGTCCAACTCGGTACTAGCAAGGGGGACCTAATAAAGGGGGTCCAACCCGGTACTAGCAAAGAGGACCTAATAAAGGGGGTCCAACCTGCTACTAGTAAGGGGGACCTAATAAAGGGGGTCCAACCCACTACTAGCAAGGGGGACCTAATAAAGGGGGTCCAACCTGCTACTAGCAAGGGGGACCTAATAAAGGGGGTCCAACCTGCTACTAGCAAGGGGGACCTAATAAAGGGGGTCCAACCTGCTACTAGCAAGGGGGACCTAATAAAGGGGGTCCAACCCGGTACTAGCAAGGGGAACCTAATAAAGGGGGTCCAACCCGGTACTAGCAAGGGGAACCTAATAAAGGGGGTCCAACCCGGTACTAGCAAGGGGGACCTAATAAAGGGGGTCCAACCTGCTACTAGCAAGGTGGACCTAATAAAGGGGGTCCAACCCGATACTAGCAAGGGGTACCTAATAAAGGGGGTCCAACCCGCAACTAGCAAGGGGGACCTAATAAAGGGGGTCCAACCCGCAACTAGCAAGGGGGACCTAATAAAGAGGGTCCAACCCGCTACTAGCAAGGAGGACCTAATAAAGGGGGTCCAACCCGCTACTAGCAAAGTGGACCTAATAAAGGGGGTCGAACCCGCTACTAGCAAGGGGGACCTAATAAAGGGGGTCCAACTCGGTACTAGCAAGGGGGACCTAATAAAGGGGGTCCAACCCGGGACTAGCAAGGGGGACCTAATAAAGGGGGTCCAACCCGGGACTAGCAAGGGGAACCTAATAAAGGGGGTCCAACCCGCTACTAGCAAGGGGGACCTAATAAAGGGGGTCCAACTCGGTACTAGCAAGGGGGACCTAATAAAGGGGGTCCAACCCGGGACTAGCAAGGTGTACCTAATAAAGGGGTCCAACCCGGGACTAGCAAGGGGGACCTAATAAAGGGGGTCCAACTCGGTACTAGCAAGGGAGACCTAATAAAGGGGTCCAACCCGGGACTAGCAAGGAGGACCTAATAAAGGGGGTCCAACCCGATACTAGCAAGGAGGACCTAATAAAGGGGGTCCAACCCGCTACTAGCAAGGGGGAACCTAATAAAGGGGGTCCAACCCGATACTAGCAAGGGGGACCTAATAAAGGGGGTCCAACTCGGTACTAGCAAGGTGTATCTAATAAAGGGGGTCCAACCCGATACTAGCAAGGGGGACCTAATAAAGGGGGTCCAACCCGGGACTAGCAAGGGGAACCTAATAAAGGGGGTCCAACCCGCTACTAGCAAGGGGGACCTAATAAAGGGGGTGCAACCCGGTACTAGCAAGGGGGACCTAATAAAGGGGGTCCAACCCGGTACTAGCAAGGGGGACCTAATAAAGGGGGTCCAACCCGGTACTAGCAAGGGGGACCTAATAAAGGGGGTCCAACCCAGGACTAGCAAGGTGTACCTAATAAAGGGGGTCCAACCCGCTACTTGCAAGGGGTACCTAATAAAGGGGGTCCAACCCGCTACTAGCAAGGGGGACTTAATAAAGGGGGTCCAACTCGCTACTAGCAAGGGGGACCTAATAAAGGGGGTCCAACCCGCTACTAGCAAGGGGGACCTAATAAAGGGGGTCCAACCCGCTACTAGCAAGGTGGACCTAATAAAGGGGGTCCAACCCGGGACTAGCAAGGGGGACCTAATAAAGGGGGTCCAACCCGCAACTAGCAAGGGGGACCTAATAAAGGGGGTCCAACTCGCTACTAGCAAAGTGGACCTAATAAAGGGGGTCAAACCCGGGACTAGCAATGTGGACCTAATAAAGGGGGTCCAACCCGCTACTAGCAAGGGGGACCTAATAAAGGGGGTCAAACCCGGGACTAGCAAGGGGGACCTAATAAAGGGGGTCCAACCCAGGACTAGCAAGGTGTACCTAATAAAGGGGGTCCAACCCGATACTAGCAAGGGGGACCTAATAAAGGGGGTCCAACTCACTACTAACAAGGTGGACCTAATAAAGGGGGTCCAACCCGCTACTAGCAAGGGGGACTTAATAAAGGGGGTCCAACTCGCTACTAGCAAGGGGGACCTAATAAAGGGGGTCCAACCCAGTACTAGCAAGGTGGACCTAATAAAGGGGGTCCAACCCGGTACTAGCAAGGGGGACCTAATAAAGGGGGTCCAACCCAGTACTAGCAAGGTGGACCTAATAAAGGGGGTCCAACCCGGTACTAGCAAGGGGGACCTAATAAAGGGGGTCCAACCCGGGACTAGCAAGGTGGACCTAATAAAGGGGGTCCAACCCGGGACTAGCAAGGTGGACCTAATAAAGGGGGTCCAACCCGGGACTAGTAAGGAGGACCAAATAAAGGGGGTCCAACCCGGGACTAGCAAGGGGGACCTAATAAAGGGGGTTCAACCTGCTACTAGCAAGGTGTACCTAATAAAGGGGGTCCAGCCTGCTACTAGCAAGGGGGACCTAATAAAGGGGGTCCAACCCGCTACTAGCAAGGGGGACCTAATAAAGGGGGTCCAACCCGGGACTAGCAAGGTGGACCTAATAAAGGGGGTCCAACCCGGGACTAGCAAAGTGGACCTAATAAAGGGGGTCCAACCCGGTACTAGCAAGGTGGACCTAATAAAGGGGGTCCAACCCGGTACTAGCAAGGTGGACCTAATAAAGGGGGTCCAACCTGCTACTAGCAAGCTGCTCCAAAGCGGAATATGTTTTAGGGGCCCCCGGGGGTTCAGCTTTAAGCCGTATTTCTGCCTCATTCTCCTATTTTTTCCCCGTCTCTGCCGCCATTATCCTGGCCGGCGTACAAGCCCGGGAGGAAGACTGCGGTGCTAAGCAGCTGCTGCTCTATTCAGCGAAGGCGGCTTTGTAGCGGAGAGGTGGGGAACCTTCGGTGAAGAGAAAAGACTCCAATGCTCATTGTCTGCCGAATCTCGTCTCCCGCGGCGCGCAGGTAAAAATAAAGCGGCTATTTTTGTCCTTTTACTCAGCGGAGCGGCTCGTTCAGGTGCCTCCAGCCTTGACGGGTAAAAAAAGCCGCCGCGGAATAAAATAGGCGCTAAGTGCGGATTATGGGGACTGTACTCCGACCACGCCGCTAATCGCTTCCTTTATACCTTCATTCATTCTCCAATGGATAAAAGGAAACAATGTAACAAAACGCTCACCAATTTACCAAAAGTGAAAATTTCCTTCCTGCAGACCTTTCACTACCGGAGCCAATTATCCCAATGCAGTGTATTTGTTTAACCGCTTCAGCCCCGGAAGATTTTACCCCCCTTTCCTGACCAGAGCACTTTTACAATTCGGCACTGTGTGGCTCTAACCGACAATTGCGCAGGCATGCGACGCGGCTCCCAAACAAAATTTGCATCCTTTTTTTGAGTGTTCAGCTTGTATAACGGTGTAAATTTGCCGCCCACCTCAAAATGACTCAACACACAGCCATTAATGTCTAAACCCGCTGGCAACAAAAGTGAGGACACCCCTAAGTGAAAATGTCCAAATTGGGCCCCAAAGTGTCAATATTTTGTGTGGCCGCCATTATTTTCCAGCACAGCCTTAACTTTCTTGGGCATGGAGGTCACCAGAGCTTCACAGGTTGTCACTGGAGTCCTCTTCCCCTCCTCCATGATGACATCACAGAGCTGGTGGATGTTAGAGACCTTCCCCTCCTCCATGATGACATCACAGAGCTGGTGGATGTTAGAGACCTTCCCCTCCTCCATGATGACATCACAGAGCTGGTGGATGTTAGAGACCTTGCGCTCCTCCATGATGACATCACAGAGCTGGTGGATGTTGGAGACCTTGCGCTCCTCCACCTTCCGTTTGAGTATCCCCCACAAATGACCAATAGGGTTTAGGTCTGGAGACATGCTTGGCCAGTCCATCACCTTTACCCTCAGCTTCTTTACCAAGCCGGTGGTGCAAGGATTTTAGACACCCTAGGCGAAACCTCATTAGCTGCCCCCCCATCTTGGTTCCACCCCCTTTGCCCTGCCCATGTATACCCCACCTTTTTAATGAAGCGCCCACCAGTGCCCATCAATACAGCCTCTCCAGCGCCCATCAATACAGCCTCACCAGCGCCCCCCAACGAATGTTTGCTTGCTTCAATCCATTTGGGAGTCGGGACACAGTCCTCCGCCGCCACCGCGCCTCTGACACTATGTGCGAACGGAGCGGCGGCTGCCTGCTGAGACTTAGTTTCTTGCTGCAGAGAGAAGAGAGTAGGAACACCAGTGGGCTGGAGCCCTAGGTGGCTGCCTAGTTTGCCTAGTGGTAGCACCGGCCCTGTTCAGACTTTGCGTAGTGGGGACGAGCTTGCGATATTTTTTTTGCAAGAGCAATTTACGCATGGGAACGTGAAGGCGCGCAAGGCTTGGAATTACCCTTCTTCTCTTCCTCCTCTCAATTACCTATTTGTTGCCCCAAATATAGGCATGACTACCTATTTGTTGCCCCAAATATAGGCATGATTACCTATTTTTTGCCCTCAATATAGTCATGACTACCTATTTTTTGCCCCAAATATAGGCATGATTGCCTATTTGTTGCCCCAAATATAGGCATGATTACCTATTTTTTGCCCTCAATATAGTCATGACTACCTATTTGTTGCCCCAAATATAGTCATGATTGCCTATTTATTGCCCCAAATATAGGCATAATTACCTATTTGTTGCCCCAAATATAGGCATAATTACCTATTTGTTGCCCCAAATATAGGCATGATTACCTATTTTTTGCCCTCAATATAGTCATGACTACCTATTTTTTGCCCCAAATATAGGCATGAATGATTACCTATTTGTTGCCCCAAATATAGTCATGATTACCTATTTTTTGCCCTCAATATAGTCATGACTACCTATTTATTGCCCCAAATATAGGCATGGCTACCTATTTATTGCCCCAAATATAGGCACAATTACCTATCTGTTGCCCCTAATAAAGTCATGATTACCTATTTGTTTCCCCAAATATAGTCATGACTACCTATTTATTGCCCCAAATATAGGCATGGCTACCTTTTTATTGCCCCAAATATAGTCATGACTACCTATTTGTTGCCCCCAATATAGTCATGACTACCTATTTATTGCCCCAAATATAGGCATGGCTACCTATTTATTGCCCCAAATATAGGCATGACTACCTATTTGTTGCCCTAAATATTATCACGATTACCTGACAAAATGCATTATTTATGCCACTTTTTATTATCGCCGTTCAAAGTATTTTTCGACCGTCCACCATCCCCCACCACACATCTTCCCGTCGTATAGCTGTACACCCATCACCCAGCCAGGACCATTTTTTTTTTTTTTTTTTTCAGCTACACCGAACGGGAAACGGTTTGCTTCCATACCTGTTTTATGCGGTTCATAAATCCAGGCTAAAAACTCCTGAAAGTATTAAGGGATTTCGGGGTCGAGAAACAACAAAAGCGCAGAGCCGCCGCCAGGATAAATGTTCCCAGAGGGAGGAATTTAACAAGATCTCCGATTCACCGTATATCCTAAAATAAACATTGTGAGAACAAAGCCGGCAGACTGAGACTTCTGCAGCCTTCTCAACAGTTCGGAGAAACTTTCATTTAAAGCGGACCTCCGGGTAAAATGAAAAAGTTCCCTCAACATGTGCCAAGGTTGGATGGACAAAGAGACCATGCTTGGAAACACTGACTTGAAACCAGAAATTACATCATCAGAAGTTGCAACGCCGGAAGTGACGTATCGCCAATACTCCGATCGGTCAGTGGGATAGCCGCAGGTGTCTCAGGTCTCAAGGACAACGCATTTAGAAATGTGGCCTCTTTGTCAAGCCTCAACATGTGCCAAGGCTGGCTTGACAAAGAGACCATGCTTGGAAACGCTGACTTGAAACCAGAAATTACATCATCAGAAGTTGCATCACCGGAAAGTGACGTATCGCCAATACTCCGAAACGGTCAGTGGGATAGCCACAAGTGTCTCAGGTCTCAAGGACAACGCATTTAGAAATTTGGCCTCTTTGTCAAGCCTTGAAACTGGCTAAGGGGGCCATGCCTTGATCTGCATTGCCTTGGAGACCTGAGACACTTACAGCTATACCCATGACTGATTGGAGTATTGGCAATGCGTCATTTCCAGTTCGTTTCCACTTCTGATGAGACAATTTCTGGTTTCAAGTCAGCATTTCCAGGCATGGCCTCTTTGTCAAGCCCAACTTTGACATGTTTTGAGGCACGACAAAGAAGCCACGCCTCAAAACATGTTGTTCTGGAGACCTGAGGCGCTTGTCGCTATCCCGGTGACCCCTCTGAGAATTGGCAGTACGTCACTTCTGGTGACGCAACTTCTCAGGTCTCAAGGACAACGCGTTTAGAAATATGGCCTCTTTGTCAAGCAACAAAGGAGTGGCTCAAAAGAAGCACATTAAGGTCATGGAGTGGCCTAGCCAGTCTCCAGACCTTAATCCCATAAAATCCCACGTCACTGGGGAAGCCCAGTCTTCCCCCTTGCTGGGCTTCCCCAGTGACGTAGCAGACGGTGCGTCAGAGGGGGCGGGGTCACGTGACGGGTGGCCCTGCCTCCTCTATATGAGAAATGTCACAGCTTCAGCCGCGTCATTCGCTGGGCTGTGTCCAGCGGAGAGAGAAGGTTGGCGTGGCTGCGCTCTGGATGGATGGATCTTCTCATCGCTGGACCGGAGATCATCCGCACCCGTCGCTGGATACAGACAACGTTGGAGAAGGAAGCCGGGACCGAGTAGATTACCACTGCTGGATTTTTTTTCTTTTTTTTTTATTAATAAAGGACTTTTTTCTACGGTGTGTGTGTGTGTTTTTTCCAACTATTTACACTTCCTTCGTGAAATGGTAGGGGTACCCCATCACCAATTCACATAGGGGGGGCCAGGATCTGGGGGTCCCCTTTGTTAAATGGGTCTTTCAGATTTTGATAAGCCTGCAGACCCCCACAACCACCGGGCCAGGGTTGTGGGGATGAGGCCCTTGTCCCCATTAACATGGGGACATCCTCCCCATGTTGAGGGCATGTGGCCTGGTACGGTTCAGGAGAGGGGGGGGAGCCGCACTCTGTCCCCCCCTCTTTTCTGCGGCCGGCCAGGTTAACGTGCTCGGATAAGGGGTCTGGTGTGGATTTTTGGGGGAATTCCCACGTAATATTTTTTTAAATTTGGGGTGGAGTTCCCCTTAAAATCCACACCAGACCTGAATGGATATTTGGGGGAACCCCACGTCATTTTTTTTTAAATTGATGGTGGGGGTTCCCCTTAATATCAATTCCAGACCTGAAAGGTCTGGAATGGATATGTGGGGGGAACCCCACGTCATTTTTTTTTTAAATTGACGGCGGGGTTCCCCTTAATATCCATTCCAGACCTGAAGGGCCTGGTAATGGAATTTGGGGGGACCCCCACGCTATTTTTTTTTTATGAATGAATTCTCTCTGAATTGCCAGAGTCGACAATTCATTATAGTCGCGAGTCCGGTTTAAATGACTTTTTTTCCTTTCAGAAATGACACTTTGTGCAGGGACAGTTCTATGTACTGGAAACATGCGCTATTTCACATGCTGACTTTACACCCCTCCCCCAGGTACGAAATTTAAAGGAATATTTCACTTTTATTGTTTCACTTTTAGCATTATTAAATTCACTGCTCCTGAAAAAAACAGCCGTTTTTAAAAAAAAATTTTGCATTGATACATGTTTCCTGGGACAGGACCCAGGTCCCGAAACACTTTTTAGGACAATAACTTGCATATTAGCCTTTAACCACTTCCGGACCGCCGCATGTACATTTACGTCGGCAGAATGGCACGGACAGGCACATTGGCGTACCTGTACGTCCCTGCCTAGACGTGGGTCGGGGGTCCGATCAGGATCCCCCCCGGTACATGCGGCGGTTCCCGTGGCTTCAGGAGCGATCCGGGACGAGGGCGTGGCTGTTCGTTTCTAGCCGCCCCCTCGCGATCGCTCCCCGGAGCTGAAGAACGGGGAGAGCCGTATGTAAACACGGCTTCCCCGTGCTTCACTGTGGCGGCTGCATCGATCGAGTGATCCCTTTTATAGATGATGTCAGACCTACAGCCACACCCCCCTACAGTTGTAAACACACACTAGGTGAAGCCTAACTCCTACAGCGCCCCCTTGTGGTTAACCCCCAAACTGCAACTGTCATTTTCACAATAAACAATGCAATTTAAATGCATTTTTTGCTGTGAAAATGACAATGGTCCCAAAAATGTGTCAAAATTGTCCGAAGTGTCCGCCATAATGTCGCAGTCACGAAAAAAAAATCGCTGATCGCCGTCATTAGTAGTAAAAAAAATAAAATAATAAAACTATCCCCTATTTTGTAAACCCTATAAATTTTGCGCAAACCAATCAATAAACGCTTATTGCGATTTTTTTACCAAAAATAGGTAGAAGAATACGTATCGGCCTAAACTGAGGAAAAAAAAATGTATATATGTTTTGGGGGATATTTATTATAGCAAAAAGTAAAAAATATTGAATTTTTTTCAAAATTGTCGCTCTATTTTTGTTTATAGCGCAAAAAATAAAAACCGCAGAGGTGATCAAATACCACCAAAAGAAAGCTCTATTTGTGGGGAAAAAAGGACGCCAATTTTGTTTGGGAGCCACGTCGCACGACCGCGCAATTGTCAGTTAAAGCGACGCAGTGCCGAATCGCAAAAACTGGCCGGGTCTTTTAGCTGCCTAAAGGTCCGGGTCTTAAGTGGTTAAAGGACCCATGCTACATTGTTGCCGTTTGGAATTAAGAAGATAAATAAATATATACAGTAAAACCTTGGTATGAGAGGATAATTTGTTGCAGAAACATGCTTGTAATCCAAAGCACTTGTATATCAAAGCATAAGAGAAGTATAAGAGAAGAGAGGCGCCTCTAATTGTAGCAATAAGATACTAAATGTTGTACTTTTCATTAAATGTAACCATATTGCTACACTTAGAGGCTCCTCTCTTTTTTTATACTCAGTTGTGACATGACGCTACTCTTATATCAAGACATCGCTTGTATATCAAGGCAAAATTTATTAAAACATTTTGCTGGTCTTGCGAAACGCTCTCAAACCAAGTTACTCTCAAACCAAGGTTTTACTGTAGGTAGGAAGATAGAGATCGTGGTTTCCATGCTATAACACTCATCGGGGGATGGGTTCATGAATACAAATATGTGTTGTATTATAATAGCGAGCTGTTCCCTATTTACAGATCCCTACAATCCATTCATTACCGAAGTCTACGTTGGAGTTTGACGTTGAAGCTCAAGGCAGCCTGCCGGCTCTACCTATCCCCGATGGGGGTGGCGGCTCCCCGAGGAGAACATCTCTCCAGATGTACGGGGGATAAAAATCTGCTGCAGAGGCATTTTCTTTTTTTGGTGCTATAAATTATAGATTGGCGCCTCATTCTTCGCTCTAGGGGGGGGGGGGGGGGGGAAGAAAAATAACGGATTGATTTATATCGGTCTTGTTTTCTTTAAGTTACGATCCGGCCCGATTTCAATGTATTGCTTACAGTCTTATCTGGGTCACAATTTAATGGCTTATTTAGTTGGGCGACCCCAAACCAGCCGCGAGGTGAGATGGGCCCCCGGAGGCGGCATCACGGCGTAGATTTTTTTTTTAATGAACCACGATGACATCGGCCGCAGGAGGATTCACCTGTGGCCCCCGTCTCAGGCTGGCTCTGTCAATAAATCATTTTTACATAGAAACTAATTTGGGGGCCCCGGGAACATAGACGCCGTCGCAGCTCTGTCCTCTCTTCTAACACCTGTGAGAACCAAATCCAAACCGGGGGCCAATTCTGAGAATTAAAGGGGTTCTAAAGGTTCCTTTTTTTTTTTTTTTTTAAATAACAGACATGTTATACTTACCTCCACTGTGCAGTTCGTTTTGCACACAGTGGCCCCGATCCTGGTCTTCTGGGGTCCCTCGGCGGTTGTTATTATGGCGGACACTTTTGACGCTATTTTGGGACCATTGTCATTTATACAGCGATCAGTGCACTGGTCCAAATCCTTTGGGGGAAGGGGAGATTATGGTGTGGGGGGAGGGGGGATTATGGTGGGGGGTTGTTCTTCAGGGGTTGGGCTTGGCCCCTTAGTTCCAGTGAAGGGAACTCTTAAGGCGTCAGCATAACAAGACATTTTGGACAATTTAATGCTCCCAACTTTGTGGGAACAGTTTGGGGACGGCCCCTTCCTGTTCCAACATGACTGCGCACCAGAGCACAAAGCAAGGCCCATAAAGACATGGATGAGCGAGTTTGGAATGGAGGAACTTGACTGGCCTGCACAGAGTCCTGACCGCAACCCGATAAAACATTTTTGGGATGAATTAGAGCGGAGACTGCGAGCCGGGCCTTCTCGTCCAGCATCAGCGCCTGACCTCACAAATGCTCTTCTGGAAGAACGGTCAAACATTCCCATAGACACCCTCCTAAACCTTGTGGACGGCCTTCCCAGAAGAGTTGAAGCTGTTATAGCAGCAAAGGGCGGGGGCCAACTCAATATTGAACCCTACGGACTAAGACTGGGACGCCATTAAAGTTCATTTGTGTGTAAAGGCCGGCGTCCCAATACTTTTGACAATATAGTGTAGTCCAGAGCAATATTACATTACAGCAGGTGTAATGGGGAAATGAGAGCCGACACACAGTTACTGTTGGTAGGAGAGGAAGCATTTAATCTTCCCCTCAGCAAGCTTGTCAATCTGTGTTCTGTATTCCGTCAGAGAGCTGCCCAGGGAGCCGCGCTAATGGGCCTGGCAGCTGTTGGCCGGGGATCAATAATTCTGATAAATGAAGCATGTGCGGCGTGCGGGGCAATGCCAAGTGCTGGCCATGCCGCCGCAGTCTAGTTTATCCTGCAGACTGCAAGTGAATGGGCGCCAGCAGCATTCACTGTTTGTTATGTGACAGTGTAAAAAAAACAAAACAAAAAGATTTAATCCAGATTAGAGAACCAATTCAAAAACCAACTAAAGAGCGAACAGCTGGGGAAGAGTCAAAGGGGCAGCCAAGGCTGGCTATGGGGAGCCCAGTAAGAGCCAGGAACACTGTGGGATTCGGCATCTCTTTCCCAGAATGTGCCGTGTAAGACCATAACTAACACATACCAAGCACTAGCAACGCCCAATAGGAAATCATCCAGGTGTATACTCCTATATACTTGGCCGATGTCCCATTGGACGAAACATGTCGAAAAAGAGCAGCCAGGCCTCCATATCTGAGGTCTTAGGGTCTAAACCAGCACCGTCATCACCCTAACAGGTATGATTCAGTCACCGCTGTAGCTTCACCCAACATATTTCGTCCGATGGGACATCATCCAAGGGTATACTCCTATATCCTTGGATGACGTCCCATTGGACGAAACATGATTCAGTCACTGAGGTAGCTCAACCCAACATATTTTGTCTAATGGGATATCATCGAGGCGTATACTCCTATACCTTTGGATGACGTCCCATTGGACGAAACATGTCGGGTCGAGCTACAGCAGTGACAGAATCATACCTGCTAGGGCGATGACGGTCTTATTCTGAATGAATGAATGAATGAAAAACTTATAAAGCGCGGCGCATGCGAATTCTGTGTCCTGAAGTGTGAAATCCATCCATCCCGGTAGGAATCTCTCCTAAAAAGTGCAGCCAGGCCTCCATATCTGAGGTCTTGGGTCTAAACCAGCACCGTCATCACCTTAACAGGTATGATTCAGTCACCGCTGTAGCTTCACCCAACATATTTCGTCCGATGGGACATCATCCAAGGGTATACTCCTATATCCTTGGATGACGTCCCATTGGACGAAACATGATTCAGTCACTGAGGTAGCTCAACCCAACATATTTTGTCTAATGGGATATCATCGAGGGGTATACTCCTATACCTTTGGATGACGTCCCATTGGACGAAACATGTCGGGTCGAGCTACAGCAGTGACAGAATCATACCTGCTAGGGCGATTACGGTCTTATTCTGTGTCCTGAAGTGTGAAATCCATCCATCCCGGTAGGAATCTCTCCTAAAAAGTGCAGCCAGGCCTCCATATCTGAGGTCTTAGGGTCTAAACCAGCACCGTCATCACCTTAACAGGTATGATTCAGTCACCGCTGTAGCTTCACCCAACATATTTTGTCCGATGGGACATCATCCAGGGGTATACTCCCATGTCCTTGGATGACGTCCCATTGGACAAAACATGATTCAGTCACTGAGGTAGCTCAACCCAACATATTTTGTCCAATGGGACATCATCCAGGGGTATACTCCTATATCCTTGGATGACATCCTATTGGACGAAACATGTCGGGTTACATGTAAATGCCACCTCTCCTCTCCAGGTTCCCCCTTTTTCTGCTACCCAGCTCCCCCCCCCTTATATGCTCCCCATGTCCGTCTTCACCCCTCGCAGTGCTGCCAGTCTCCCCTCCTCTCCGCTAGCTGCTGCAGAGAATTGTTTCAAGATGGAGAGAGGAGGAAGTTGATAGTAAATAAGTAATTTTTCAAACCCCTACCTTTTCTGAATGAACACAGTGAGTGAACGGTTCCAGTTAGTAAACAGTATTTACTATGCTTCAGATTGTGAATGAACAGGGAGACCGCGCAGAGCTCTTCCTGTTCCTTCATTCTGTGCACCCGAGGCTGCAGAGGTGGAGATTGAGAACTGTGTCCTCAATCTCCTTCCTCTGTCTCAAAAGTGAGACAGCTGGGGTTTGTTTAGACCCCACGATATTTCACCAAAGCCAGCCAACATGGCTGACACCATCCACTGCTCTACTGACACCGTCCACTGCCCTACAGACTAGGGTTGTCCCGATACCACTTTTTTAGGACCGAGTACAAGTACCGATACTTTTTTTCAAGTAGTCGCCGATACCAAATACCGATACTTTTTTTTAATGTCATGTGACCGTTTTCAAACCACAATACAGACCAAAGATATTTTCTTTAGAATTATGAAGAACTGGTACATCATGGTGTGGGGCTGTTTTTTTAGCATACGGTACTGGAAAACTACATATCATTGAAGGAGTGATCACTGTCAGTGCAGCTCATCGGTGCCAGTGCCCAAAAGTGCAGCTAGCCAGTGCCACCTATCAGTGCAGATCAGTGCCCATTAGTGCATCAGTGCAGGGAGGCAGCTTATTAGGGCATCTCATCAGTGCCACCCAATCAATGCCAGTGCCACCTATCAGTGCCATCCATTTATGAGTGCCATTCAATCAATGCCAGTGCCACCTATCAGTGCCATCCAATGGTGCCATCCAATTTGTGTTCGATGTCACAAAAAAAAAAAAAAAAAAAGTATTCTATTTTGGTATCGGGAGTATTTGCGCGAGTACGAGTACTAGCACAAATACTCGGTATCGGTCCCGATACCGATACTGGTATCGGTATCTGGACAACCCTACTACAGACACACCGTCCTCTGCCCTACTGACACCGTCCACTGCCCTACAGACACACCGTCCTCTGCCCTACTGACACCGTCCACTGCCCTACTGACACCGTCCACTGCTCTACTGACACCGTCCACTGCTCTACTGACACCACCCACTGCTCTACTGACACCACCCACTGCTCTACTGACACCACCCACTGCCCTACTGACACCGTCCACTGCTCTACTGACACCGTCCACTGCTCTACTGACACCACCCACTGCCCTACTGACACCGTCCACTGCTCTACTGACACCGTCCACTGCTCTACTGACACCACCCACTGCTCTACTGACACCACCCACTGCTCTACTGACACCACCCACTGCCCTACTGACACTGCCCAGCCGTGGGTCGCGCGCCCACAACCCGGTCTGAAGCTCCGTGGCCGTGGGGCTCGCGGACCCGATCGCCGCTGGAGTCCCGCGATCGGTCCCTGGAGCTGAAGAACGGGGAGAGTTGAGTGTAAACACAGCTTCCCCGTTCTTCACTGTGGCGGCGTCATCGATCGCGTGTTCCCTATTATAGAGAATCAC
This sequence comes from Rana temporaria, assembly GCF_905171775.1. Taxonomy (NCBI): domain Eukaryota; kingdom Metazoa; phylum Chordata; class Amphibia; order Anura; family Ranidae; genus Rana; species Rana temporaria. Next base: position 6,562,333 of record NC_053496.1, read on the forward strand.
AATCAATGACGTCACACCTACAGCCACACCCCCCCTACAGTTAGAAACACAAATGAGGTCACACTTAACCCCTTCAGCGCCCCCTTGTGGTTAACTCCTAAACTGCAATTGTCATTTTCACAGTACTCAGTGCATTTTTAATGCATTTTTTGCTGTGAAAATGACAATGGTCCCAAAAATGTATCAAAATTGTCCGATGTGTCCGCCATAATGTCGCAGTCATGAAAAAAATCGCTGATCGCCGACATTAGTAGTGAAAAAAAAATTAATAAAAAATGCAATAAAACTATCCCCTATTGTGTAAACGCTATAAATTTTGCGCAAACCAATCGATATAAACGCTTAATGTGTTTTTTTTTTACCAAAAATATGCAGAAGAATACGTATCGGCCTAAACTGAGGAAAAAAAATAGTTTTTTTTATATCTTTTTTTGGGGGATATTTATTATAGCAAAAAGTAAAAAATATTGCATTTTTTTTCAAAATTGTCGCTCTATTTTTGTTTATAGCGCAAAAAATAAAAACCGCAGAGGTGATCAAATACCACCAAAAGAAAGTTCAATTTGTGGGAAAAAAAGGACGCCAATTTTGTTTGGGAGCCACGTCGCACGATCGCGCAATTGTCAGTTAAAGCGACGCAGTGCCGAATCGCAAAAACTGGCCGGGTCCTTTAGCTGCCTAAAGGTCCGGGTCTTAAGTGGTTAAAGAACCTTTACAACCCCATTAAATGTACCACAAAGAATAAAAAACTAAAAAAAAAAAAACACATGTACAGATAAAATCATATTTTATTCCACATTTAAAAATATTTACAGTAACCTTAACCACTCCAGCTCTGGAAGATCCCCCCCCCCCCCCAGAGCATTTTTTCTTTACTGTAACTGATGCAAGGTAAAATTCTATATTTACAAGGATATGCAATTAGCGGACCTCCAGCTGTTGCAAAACTACAAGTCCCATCATGCCTCTGGGTGTCATGCTTGTGGCTGTCAGAGTCTTGCTAGGCCTCATGGGACTCGTGGCCCCCCCCCCCATTTTTTTTCCCCCCGTCTGACTTTAGCAACTCGCGGCAGGAGAGAGAAGAGGAGACTTGACTTTGTTTTGTGCCTAAGAGGAGCCTCAAAATTTGTGATGGCTGCCCTGCCTCTGGGCTGTCAGAGTCTTGCTAGGCCTCATGGGACTTGTAGTTCTGCAACAGCTGGATGTCCACCAATTGGGCGTTGTATCCAAATGGGGAAGTGTCAAGATAACAGGAAATTCTCTTTGTTGGTTTCACTTTATTAGGTACACCTGTATGACCACTTGAGGGCCGCCGCACGACGATATACGTCGACAAAATGGCGCGGCCGGGCACAAGGGCGTACATGTACGTCCCCCCTTTAGGAGCCCAGCCGTGACCGTCCCCGCGGGAACAGCGGACCCGATCGCCACCGGTGTCCCGCGATCGGGTCACAGAGCTGAAGAACGGGGAGAGGCGAGTGTAAACAAACCTTCCCCGTGCTTCCTAGTGAGCCCGTCACTGATCGCCTGTTCCCTGCGTTAGGGAACGACGATCAGTGACGTCACACGTACAGCCCCGCCCCCCCCCACATTAGGGCACACTTAACCCCATACAGTGCCCCCCCTTCTGGTTAACTCCTTAACTGCCATTGCCATTTTCGCAGCAATCAGTGCATTTTTATAGCACTGATCGCTGTAAAAATTACAGTGGTCCCAAAATAGTCTCAAAAGTGTCCGATGTGCCCGCCGTAATGTCGCAGTCACGATAAAAATCGCTGTTCGCCGCCATTACTAGAAAAAATAAAAAAGATTAATAAAATGCCATAAAACGATCCCCTATTTTGTAGACGCTATGGGCCAGATTCAGAAATAATTACGTTGCGCAGCGGCGGCGTAACGTATCCCATTTACGTTACACCGCCGCAGGTTTACAGCGTAAGTGCCTGATTCACAAAGCAATTACCTGTAAACTTGCGGCGGTGTAACGTAAATCCGCTCAGGGCAAGCCCGCCTAATTCAAATGGGGCGGGCACAATTTAAATTAGGCGCGTTCCAAATTACCCGATGTGCATTGCGCTAAATGACGTCGCAAGGACGTCATTGGTTTGACGTTAACGTAAATGGCGTCCAGCGCCATTCACGGACGACTTACGCAAACGACGTGAAATTTAAAATTTTGACGCGGGAACGACGGCCATACTTAACATTGGTAGACCACCTAGGAGGCAGCCTTAACTTTACGACGTGTATCGCTACGGAAACAACGTAAATTTAGATCGACGGGCATCGCGGACGTTCGTGAATCGCCGTAACTAGTCATTTGCATATTCTACGCCGACCGCAATGGAATCGCCACCTAGCGGCCGGCCTAGAATTGCAGCCTAAGATCCGACGGTGTAACACAAGTTACACCTGTCGGATCTTAGGGCTATCTATGCGTAACCTGATTCTATGAATCAGGCGCATAGATACGTCAATCGTATCTCGGAGATACGCCGTCGTATCTCTTCTCTGAATCTGGCCCTATAACTTTTGCGCAAACCGATCAATAAACGCTTATTGCAATTTTTTTATTTTTTTTACCAAAAGAATACGTATCGGCCTAAACTGAGGGGAAAAAAAAATTTTTTGTTGGGGATATTAGAGCAAAAAATAAAAAAATATAGAATTTTTTTCAAAATTGTCGCTCTATTTTTGTTCAGAGCGCAAAAAATAAAAACCGCAGAGGTGATCAAATACCACCAAAAGAAAGCTCTATTTGTGGGGAAAAAAAGGACGCCAATTTTGTTTGGGAGCCACGCCGCACGACCGCGCAATTGTCAGTTAAAGCGACGCAGTGCTGAATCACAAAAAGGGGCCTGGTCCTTTACCTGCACATAATGGTCCAGAAGAATCACTTGGTAACACAAATTACTAATCAGCCAATCACATGGCTGCAACTCAATGCATTTAAGCAGCTATACGTGGTGAAGACGACTTTCCGAAGTTCAAATCGAGCATCAGAATGGGGGAAGAAAGTGGATTTAAGCGACTCTCTCCCCTCTCATTGGCTCAGAGACAGCAGTGGGAGCCCATTGGCTCCTGCTGCTGTCAATCACAGTGTCCTCTGTCTTCAAAACGTTGGGCAGCAAGCAGAAAGTTTCCCGTATCTCGTTGAGGTGTTTGATGGGTGGTGGCAGCCGCATTCTGACGCTTCTCGTCTCACGCGTTCGTTCGGGGACAGATGGCGTCACCGGACTGGGGAACACCTCAGCGGGACCTGTCCAGTGCTCCTCTGCACCGCCTCTGGGCTTTTTTTTTCTTCTTTTGTTCCCTGACGGCGAGCAGCAATGCAGGCCATCAAGTGTGTGGTGGACAGAGACAGCAAAAAAAAAAAAACCCAGCGGTGATTAAATAACCGTTCCCCAAGACGACGTCAATTTGTGACGAAACGTACGTCGGGAGTGCTGCTGAGCTGTTCAATTGTTTTTTTTTTTCGCCACGATCACTGATTTTTTTTTAGCGCTGTTTTTTTTATATTATTTGTTATTTCTAGAAATAGTTCTTTGGCATTATTCACAGAACGAAAAATAAATAAAAACCCAGTCAGCAGGTAGACCTACTCAAAAAAATAATAATTTATTATCTGTAAAGTGACGTCGGGATTACATGTCATTTATCACAATACAAGGAGAATATAATAACCCCAACAAGCTGTTTTTAAAAAAAAAAAAAAAAAATCACGGATTTGCCTAATTTTATGGAAAACAATCGCCCGTTGGCTCCAGAGACGGGGGGCGCTACCACTGGCCGCCGTTTTCATCTTTCACGCGTAAACAGAAATCTAGACGGTCTCTGCCTGAATATTCAACAGTCTCACAGTCATCTCATTCGGAATATAATAAAATGGAATCGGGGGCTCAGATTTTTTTTTTTTTTTTAATGCTTTAATAGTAGATAAGCTTTAAAGTGGTTGTAAACGGAAAATGAACAAAGCACATCTCTCTATAGTGTGCACTGCCATCCAATTCAAAGCACCTAGTGTGGTTCCCATGTGATCTCTTATCCCCTCTGCTTTATGCACAAGTCAACACCAAGCTGTCCCGTTCCCCAGCACACAGGAGCTGATTGACAGCCTCAGCTGTGCCTGTTTCCCTGCGACACTGGGGTAGATTCAGAGAGCAATTGCGTCTGCGTAACCATAGTTACGCAGCGCAATTGCTTACTTGCGTCGGCGTAACAAGTGCTCCCGATTCAGGAACCTCGTTACGCCGACTGCAGCCTAAGATATGACTAGCATAAGGCTCTTATGCCAGTCATATCGTAGGCTGCATTATTGCGATGGCCGCTAGGGGGCGTTCCCGTAGTGGTCAGCGTATAGTATGCAAATTGCATACCAACGCCGATTCACTACCCTACGTACGCAGTTTACGTTGTTTCCGTTCGTCGGGTTTCGCGTAAGGCTGCTCCGGCTATTAGCAGGGGCAGCCAATGCTACGTATACCCGTCGTTCCCGCGTCGTGAAGTTTAAATTTTACGTCGTTTGCGTAAGTGAATCGTGAATGGCGCTGGACGCCATTTACGTTCACTTTGAAGCAAATGACGTCCTTGCGACGTCATTTGCCGCAATGCACGTCGGGAAAGTTTCCCGACGGAGCATGCGCACTACGTTCGGCGCGGGAACGCGCCTAATTTAAATGATCCACGCCCCCCTACGGGATCATTTAAATTACGCGCCCTTACGCCGGGCATTTTTGAGGAGCGCCCACGCAAATTACGTGGCTACTGCTTCGTGAATGAAGCGTAGCGCAGATAATTTGCTGGGGCGCAGGGCAAAAACGGGACGCTGCGCCTCCGTAAGAAGTGCGCAGCGGTACCTGAATCTGGCCCACTGTGTATAGCAAGGTGTGTCTTTTCACTACACACGGGTCTCAGATTACACTCAGCTCCCTAATCTGTGCCGTGCAGTGTGTGACAGCCTCAGCTGTGCATGTTTCCCTATGAGAATGTGTAGAGCAGGGGGTCTCAAACTGGCAGCCCTCCAGCTGTTGTGAAACTACACAGAAGGTGGTTGACAGCCTCAGCTGTGCATGTTTCACTAGGAGACTGTATAGAGGCGGCATGTACTTTTCTCCCACTCAGGTCCCAGATTACACTCTGTGCAGTGTGTGAATGGCCGTAGAGGAGAGAGGGCTGAAAGTCTATACCGACATCAAGCAATCCCGGTAGCGCCCCCCCTCTCCAGTACACAGAAGACAGTATAGAGGCGGGCGTGTCCTTTCCCTCCCACTCAGGTCCCAGATTACACTCGGCTCCCTGCTCTAGGCTGTGCAGTGTGTGACATCAGATCACAACTTCCTTGTCATCTGGAGCTGAGTAATGATGTATAAATCCTGGACTTTGAACTGTAAAAGCAGAGAGGGCTGAAAGTTTATGCCGACACCAAGCAATCTCAGGACCCCCCCCCCCCCCCCCCCAGAACACAGAAGATAATAGTCTCAGCTGTGCATGTTTCTCTATGAGAAGAGGTGGGCGTGTCCTTTCCCTCCACTCAGGTCCCAGGTTACACTCAGCTCCCTGCTCTATGCTGTGCAGTCTGTGACATCGGATCCCCACCCTTTGCCTTCTGGAGCGGAGAAATGCTGTGTAAATTCTAGACTTTGAATGGCTGTAGAGGAGAGAGGGCTGAAATTCGATGCCGACACCAAGCAATCCTGGGAGCCCCCCTCTGCCCCCCCCCAGGACACAGAAGATAATAGTCTCAATTGTACAGGTTTATTTACGAGACTGTGTAGAGGGGCCCTTTCCTTCCACTCCCATATGATCTCTCCCCCCTCTGCTACCTTTCAATGCCAAGCTGTCCCAGGAGACCCCCCCTCCAGCACCCAGAAGCTGATTGACAGCCTCAAGAGACTGTGTAGAGCAAGGTGTGTCTTTTCACTCCACTCGGTTCTCAGATTACACTCGGCTCCCTGCTCTATGCTGTGCAGTGTGTGACATCAGACCACCACCCGCTGCCTTCTGGAGGCTGAGAAATGCTGGATCAAGTCTAGACTTTGAACGGCTGTAAAGGAGAGAGGACTGCAGGTGAACAGGTACAACTTATGTAGGAGGATTTGTTTCATCTCTGTGCATCACCTAAAGCCTTTACTAGGTTTATGTAAGGGTTTACAACTACTTAAAAAAAAAAAAAAAAAAATTGATGTATAGATACACATGTCCAGGCATCACCAAGATTTTCTCCAGAACCTCCCTGCCCCCCCCCCCCCCCCAGACCATATCCCATGATTATATTATTTGTTTACCATTGAACCTTTAGCTTTTTTATTACTCTCAGTAACATTATCGCCAGGTTTGCAAAAACCCTTTCAGGGGCAGCAAATGCTGCAGGGTCAGTTCCTATCAACATAGACATGCCCCCATAACTATATCTCCCGAGAGCCTTTTACCAATACACAGTGGTGGGGGGGGGGGCAGGCTCTTGGAAATCAAGGCATGAATAGGTTAAATAAAATGCCTTGCAGGGGCAGCTGTTGCAGGGTCAGTTCCTATTAACGTAGACATTGCCCCCATAACTACATCTCCCGAGAGCCTTTTACCAATAGACAGCGCAAGCTCTTGGAAATCACGGCATGAATAGGTTAGTAAAATGCCTTGCAGGGGCAGCATATGCTGCACAGTCAGTTCTTGCCGAGATAGGCATGCCCCCAGAACTACATCTCCCGAGAGCCTTTTACCCTTAGACATTGCGAGGGGCGGGCTCTTGGAAATCACGGCATGAATAGGTTAAGTAAAATGCCTTGCAGGGGTAGCAAATGCTGCAGGGTCAGTTCATAATAACAGACATGCCCCCATAACTACATCTCCCAGGAGCTTTTTACCAATACACAGTGCAGGCTCTTGGAAATCAAGGCATGAATAGGTTAAGTAAAATGCCTTGCAGGGGCAGCTGTTGCAGGGTCAGTTCTTATTAACATAGACATGCCCCCATAACTACATCTCCCGAGAGCCTTTTACCAATAGACAGCGCAGGCTCTTGGAAATCACGGCATGAATAGGTTAAGTAAAATGCCTTGCAGGGGCAGCAAATGCTGCACAGTCAGTTCCTGCGGAGATAGGCATGCCCCCAGAACTACATCTCCCGAGAGCCTTTTACCAATAGACAGTGCAGGCTCTTGGAAATCAAGGCATGAATAGGTTGGTAAAATGCTGCAGGGTCAGTTCCTATTAACATAGACATGCCCCCATAACTACATCTCCCAAGAGCCGTTTACCAATACACACTATTGGGGGGGGGGTCTCTTGGAAATCAAGGCATTAATAGGTTAAGTAACATGCCTTGCAGGGGCAGCTGTTGCAGGGTCAGTTCCTATTAACATAGACATTGCCCCCATAACTACATCTCCCGAGAGCCTTTTACCAATAGACAGCGCAGGCTCTTGTAAACCACGGCATGAATAGGTTAAGTAAAATGCCTTGCAGGGGCAGCAAATGCTGCACAGTCAGTTCCTGCCGAGATAGACATGCCCCCAGAACTACATCTCCCAAGAGCCTTTCAACAATAGGCAGTGCGAGGGACAGGCTATGTAATCAAGGCATAAATAGGATAGTAAAATGCCTTGCAGGGGCAGCAGATGCAGCAGGGTTAGTTCCTGCTGAGATAGGCATGCCCCCAGAACTACATCTTCCAACACACAGTGCGGGGGGGGGGGGGGTGGGCCCCTTGGAAGTCAAGGCAGCGGCACTGTTTTGCCGAGAAAGATATCAATGCATGAATATGGAGAGGGGTGGGGGATCGGCTGGGTTCTCTAGCCAGGGCTGACCACGCGGGTTGGTATTTCAGTGCGGCAAGGGCACAGCGTTGTCGGCCCAAACAGGAAGTCGGGAGAACACTGGATTTCTGGCAGGTCAACAGGTATCTTTACATTTTAAAAAGGGATAAAAACACTGGGAAAGGTGCAATTTATTCAAGAGACGTACTGCATCTTTTTATCTTTTTTTCCCCCAGAAATATATCACACTGGGACTGATCTAGGAAAAGCGGGGCAAATGTAGACCCGTTACGTGGGGCAATTAAATTCCATTTCCTGGTGGTAGAAATCGCGCTGGGCAGCGGCACCGATCTAGCTCGCGGGTTTTCTCTACTCCACTTTTCTTAAATCAGCCCCCATTTTTATTTATTTTTTTACAACGGCTGTGTTTCAACTTTGACCCATTCCGCCCCCCTTCCTTCTCGAAATCCTCCAGCTGCTGCAGACTGGCAGTTGAAAGCAGGAGGAGGGTAGGGTGGGGGGGAGGGTAAACTCCAGTGGGATGACAATACTGCTTGATCATGCCAACACTTATATGAGCAGACATGGTTCCAGACACACAGACGAGGTGGGCCGGGAGTTTTGGAAGGGTCTTCATCGATGGTAGTAGGGCAGGCGCGTTGCGTCGTTCACCGCGCTCGTCTCAGGAGATGGTGGAAAACTCTTTCAGTAGCGTCTCTTGGCTCAGCGTGTTGAAGGCGAGGTTTTTTCGGACGTTGATACTTATCGATCGAACCTAAAAAAAAAAAAAAAAAAAAAAAAGAAGAATTGGACCAAACTACGCAGAGAACATTCCACTTAGCTACCAAAATCGCAATAGCGACTGCTTGGAAAAGCCAGGTGGCAGATCTGGCGGTGATGAAACCCAAGTCCATCTGGAGAACGATCAATGGAAAGTTAGTCAGAATTTCGAAAGGTACCGCCTAAAGGTTTGAGGGGGTTGGGGATACCTGGATCAGTTACCTTTGGTCAGGCTTCAGCTTCTCTACTACCTTTTTCCCTCTTTAGTTCTCCCTCCGTTTGTTGGGTGAGGACACTTCTTAACCTCTTGGCGTCCGCGCTACAGCCAAAAGACGGCTACAGCACGGACCTGAATTGCCGGGAGGACGTCAATAGACGTCTTCCTGTGCTTGAGCAGCCTGCGCCCCGTGTGATCAGCGAGTCTATGAGACTCGGCTCATCACAGTTCGGAGTAAGGCGTCGGTCCCGACCGCTTACCACGTGATCAGCTGTCAGCCAAACAGAGCCGGTAATCGGCTATTTTTTTCTCCTCACGCTGATGCGAGGTGCGAGGAGGAAAAAAAAAAAAGCCGATCACTGGCAGAAGACAGCGGGACATTGGTCCCGATCAGGGAGAGCTGCAGACAGCTCATCTGTGTCAATGTCTGCCACCTGTCAGTGCCACTAGTGCAAAATCTAAAAGTCACTAATCAGTGCCTCAAACAGTGCTGCCCGTCATTGTCACCTACCGGTGCCCATCAGTGCCATCTATCTGTGCCCATCAGTATCACTTATCAGTGCCTTATCTGTGCCCAGCAGGGAGAGTGAGAAACCTACTCATGGGAGAAACCTTCAGCTACAACCTCAAAAAACAGTTAAAAAAAATGGAATTCCTATTCCACAACCTCATAGCTGTGGACCTTTCACAGCCGGAACCACCTAAAATGACAAGGCAATGGTGGTTTATCCTCCCTGGCCCAGGATCTTCTACAAGGAGAAGAGCAGAACAGAGGATGCGCCTACTCATGGAAGAAACCTTCAGCTACAACCTAAAAAAAAAAAAAATCCTATTACACAACCTCTAAGCTGTAGACCTTTCACAGCTGGCACCCCCTAAAATGACTAGGCAATGGTGGCCCAAGGTCTTCTACAAGGAGAAGAGCAGAACAGAGGATGCTCCTACTCATGGAAGAAACCTTCAACTACAACCTCAAAAACCAGTTGAAATAAATGGAATTCCCAATACACGACCTCATAGCTGTGGACCTTTCACAGCCGGCACCCCCTAAAATGACCAGGCAAAGGGGTTTACCCTCCCTGGCCCAAAGTCTTCTACAAGGAGCAGAACAGAGGATGCGCCTACTCATGGAAGAAACCTTCAGCTACCCTCCCTGGCCCAAAGTCTTCTACAAGGAGGCCTCTTACTCTCTTGATTTAGACACAACCTTTAAATGGCTTACCAACTCCTTGAAAAAAGCGGCTTCCTTGTGTTGCTCAGAGTATCTCTCGTACTGGTCAAGGCCATCCTGCAGCTTTAGCGTCAGTGTGTCGTAGTTGGATCGTACGACTTCCAATACCTGGTAAAGAGAAAATACAATGATGTGGTTCCTTCAATCAGATGCATGAAGTAGTAATTATCTTGTATTGCAGAGAGTGGGGTGGTGCAGTAATGAGGGTGTACTTTGGGATATTTAAAGACTACTTTAGCGTTACAACAGCCCTAGAAAGGTGGGTAATGTGGTCATTTTTGTTTTTCCCCGAGCCCGCGGTGCCAAAAAAAAACGAAAAAAACTGCATCTAGTGTCAAATGGACCCCTCCCGAGGAGAAATAATTCTTCTCTTCTCCGAGGAATAAGACTCCTGCCGGGGGCCAGGTACACTCAGGACCACCCAACAGAGTAGAGCCGGCAACTCTGTGGCACCCATACACATAAACCTTTATTGACCACGTGGTAAAATCTAGTAAAGAAAAAAAAAGGGGGGGGGGGGGTTACGTTTTTCGGCTTTGCAGCCTTTCCCAAAACTATGTTTTTCACTCATAGTCTGCGTCTCACTTGATTTCATCACGTACTATATAAAGATTTAGGTTTATAGATGCCACCGAGTTTCCGGCTCTACTCAGTTGGGTGGACCCGGGTGTGCCTTGCGCCTGCCAGGAGTCTTGTGCCCCCCGAGGGTCAGAGAAGGATACTTTTCCTTCGAGAGGGATTATTTGACACATCCTAAGTGCAGTTTTTTGTGCTTCTTTGGTTCACTTATGGTGTTAGATGGATCTTTTGGAAGAGTGTGAAGAAACTCGCACCTGAGTACCGATGATTCCAACCTTGGTAGAGCCATGTGGTTGAGGGCTGTCTTTTTGTAATTGCGTCCACCTAGCCAGGTCTGCTGCTAATGGTCAGCCAAAACTGACCGACGAGTATTAGGTGAGGTGCTCTCCCAAAAAGAAACCCCCCAGAGCAAGGGAAGAAGGAACCGAAGGACCATGCAACCTTCGCCTAGACTTCAGGGTAGGCTCAGAGACCCACACCCAACCATCCTTCAGTGAATATAAAACACACAAATAAGTGCAAGAGACGCACGTGGAGAAATGGTAACAAAAAACTGCCCTGGTCTCGGCCAAAAGCCCTAGCCCATGAGATGATATGCAGAAAAAAACATTGTGGCGTTGTGGCCAGAGTGCCTTTTCTCACAATAGGGGCCCAAACCCATAGTGATAGTCAGCACAGCCCCTAGGGGCGCTGATGTGCCCATGTGAACGCGGGCGTGCAGCACATGCGGGAACCTAGCCTAAGGGGAGACTCAAAAAACCCTAAAACTGCGGGCTTAACCTTTTGCCACTCACATAACGCATATGTGTGGTGGTAAAGGGTGGGCTTTACTGCTCACAAACCGCACATATGCATCCACATGTGCTGAGTGTGCTCACTGAGCGCTCCCAACACAGTGACAGGCTTGTCAAAGACAACTCTTGGCCTCTGCCAATGATTGGTAACCGGCAGGACTGGCTCCCGATCCAGCGACCGCCGATTCCAGTGGTCATGTGATCGGCCAAGCCTTCCTAACCCCAGGCGTAAAGACTCCCTTATTGGGATGCCACAGCTGAGTGGGAAGTGGTTAATACTATTGACAAACTACATCATAGATACAGAGATGGAACTAGAACTTTCAGGGCCCCTGCTGCAAGAAACCATAAAGGCCCCCCCCGACTATCGGAGGCCCTTTCTATCAGTCCCGGGGTCCTTCCCTCTGAGCCTTGGGGGTCTTCCCACAGATGCCAGGGCCCTTTCTAAGCCCCGGATCATGAGACGTGCGACTCATAGGGGAGATTTACTAAAACTGGTGAAGCATGGTAGCCAATCGGCTGCTAACTTTGGCGCCTTCAATTAAACAATGACAATAAAACATGGAAGCTGATTGGTTACTATGCACCGGATTCTGTGTGTTCCAGTTTTAGTAAATCTCCCCCATTAAGTCAAAACACATTGATTTTTGCGGGTCCCGTCTTAATCAATGCAACTTGTATATCAAGAATGATGTACACGTGAATGTGAAGGATGTTCCCTGGGTGTGTTCTAACTGTAGGGGGGTGGCCTCACTAGGGGAAATGACTGATCGCTGTTCATACATTGTATGAACAGAAGATCAGCATTTCTCTCCCTGACAGGACCTGTGTGTTTACACACACAGCTCCCGGCCCTCGCTCTGTAACGCGCAATTGCGGCTGCCCGGCGGCGATCACGCCCGCCGGGCACACGCACGGGAGTCAGGGACGAGCGGGGGGGCGCCCATAGTGGCCGCTTAGAGAGCCGACGTTATAGTACGGGCTCTCGCGCAGGGGAGCTGATCAGCCATATCTATGACCGTCGGAGGCCCGGGCGCAACGTTATGACGTCACACCCCGGTACCCGGAAGTAAACAAAGCCGCAAGCGGGGCTGTCGGCATTTGATCTGTGATTTTTTTCCCACTGATTTCATGCTTTCCAGCCTGGAGGAGAGATGTAGGATCTTATTGACCCCGCCTCTCTCCATAAAGAGGACCTGTCACACACTGATTCCTATTACAAGGGATGTTTACATTCCTTGTAATAGGAATAAAAGTGATCAAAAAATATATATTTTTTAAAAAGTGTAAAAATAAAAAAAATTAAGTAAAATAAAAATTAAAGTTTTTTTTTTTTTCAAAACGCCGCTGTCCCCGTTATCTCGTGCGCAGAAGCGAACACGCATGCAGGTCCCACCCACATATGTAAACGCCGTTCAAACCCCACATGTGATGTATCGTCGCGTGCGTTAGAGCGTGTGCAACAATTCTAGCACTAGACCTCCTCTAAAACTCGAAAATAGTAACCTGTAAAAAATGTTAAAGCGTCACCTATGGAGATTTTTAAGTACCGAAGTTTGGCGCTATTCCATGAGTGTGCGCAATTTTAAAGCGTGACATGTTAAAAAAATTGGGCTAACTTTACTGTTTTGTTATTTTTTAATTCATGAAACCGTTTTTTTTCCCCAAAAAAGGCGTTTGAAAAATTATTGCGCAAATACTGTGCAAGGAAAAAAAAGTTGCAATGACCACCATTTTATTCCCTAGGGTGTCTGCTAAAATAAAATATATGTTTGGGGGTTCTGATTAATTTTCTAGCAAAAAAAATGAGATTTTTACATGAAGGAGAGAAGTGCCAGAATAGGCCCGGTGGTAAAGTGGTTAATGCCCCTCAGAAAAAAAAAAAAACTTTTAGCCATTGGCATCTTCGGACATGAAAGATGTAGCCGTTACTTTGTGTCGGAAGTCCTTTGCTCGTTATCTGTTGCGACCATGTTTGGAACAAGTAATTATCGCCGTCTGCTCTATACGGAAGTCCTCTGTGCAGATGAATGACTCGGGTTTAATGTATTTTCTATCAGCGCGGTAATGGGAATCCTCTAAACATATTACTTACACTGCAGTGTTTGCAGGCCGTGCCGTTTGGTAGGCTGGTTGCAGAACGTCTCGCCATACTTTCGCCACCCGTTCGTGACCAGAGGTCATTGACGCTTAACTGCCCAGACCAAAGTTTAGCGGTGCCAGCGGGCATCATTTAAAGCGCAAGTGTAGGAAAATCAAAAATGACATCTATGCATTGGCAGAACTACCAGGGTCACAAAGGTCGCACTTGTAACCAGGCCCTGGCGTTCTGCCACTGTGGGGGATTAGGGGGCCTCAAGAGGACAGGAAGAGGCTGTAGCAGAACATGTCAAAGGTTGCACTTGTAACCAGGCCCTGGCATTCCTCCACCACGGGGGGAGTCTCAAGATTACAAGAGGAGGTCAAGTCCAGAACATGTGAGAGGAGGCACTTTTGACCAGGCCTTTGCATTCCTCAACCTTGGGGGGGGGGCCTCAAGACGACAAGAGGACGACAGTCCAGAACATGTGTAAGGTTGCACTTGTAACCAGGCCCTAGCATTCCTCCACCATGGGGGGCGAGCCTCAAGACAAGAGGATAGTCCAGAACATGTGTAAGGTTTCACTTTTGATCGGGCCTTGGCATTCCTCCACCGTGGGGTTGGGGAACCTCAAGACATCAGGAAAAGGCTGTTGCAGAACATGTGAAAGGTTGCACTTGTAACCAGGCCCTAGCATTCCTCCACCATGGGGGGCGAGCCTCAAGACAAGAGGAGGGCAGTCCAGAACATGTGTAAGGTTGCACTTTTGACCGGGCCCTGGCATTCCTCCACCGTGTGTGTTGGTGGGCTTCAAGACGACAGGAAGAGGCCATTGCAGAACTTGCGAAAGGGTCCTGCAGCGGGACCGCAAGGCTCTGTTCACACTGCTGCAACCGCAAAATCGTACAACTTGATTGGAACTTTTGTGATTTAACCACTTAAGGACCGCCCAACGCCGATATACGTCAGCAGAATGGCACGGATGGGCAGAATCACCTACCCGTGTCCAAAGCTCCGTGACCGGTGTCCCGCGATCGGTCTAAGGAGCTGAAGAATGGGGAGCGGTGAGTGTAAACACACCTTCCCTGTTCTTCGTTGTGGCAGTGTCACTGATCGTGTGTTCCCTGATATAGGGAAGGACGATCAATGATGTCACACGTCCAGCCCCACCCACCTACAGTTAGAAACACATATGAGGTCACACTTAACCACTAGGGGGCACTGTAGGGGTTAACTCCTAAACGGCAATTGTCATTTTCACAGTAATCAGTGCATTTTTATAGCACTTTTTGTTGTGAAAATGACAATGGTCCCAAAAATGTGTCAAAATTGTCCGAAGTGTCCGCCATAATGTCGCAGTCACGAAAAAAATCGCTGATCGCTGCCATTAGTAGTAAAAAAAAAAATTTTATAAAAATGCAATAAAACTATCCCCTATTTTGAAAACGCTATAATTTTTTTTATATATTTTTGGGGGATATTTATTATAGCATAAAGTAAAAAATATTGGCCCAGATTCAGCATAGCTTGCGCTATATTTGCGGGGGAGCAGGGCAACGATTTTGCCCTGCGCCCCCGCAAATATTTTGCGCTGCCCTCGATTCACGGAGCAGTAGCTCCGTGAACTGCGAGGGCGCGCCGGCAAATTTGCCCGGCGTAAGCGCGCGCAAGTTAAATGATCCCGCCGGGGGCGGGAATCATTTAAATTAGGCGCGCTCCCGCGCCGAGCGTACAGCGCATGCTCCGTCGGGAAACTTTCCCGACGTGCATTGCGGCAAATGACGTCGCAAGGACGTCATTTGCTTCAAAGTGAACGTGAATGGCGTCCAGCGCCATTCACGAAACACTTACGCAAACGCCGTGAAATTCAAATTTCACGGCGCGGGAAGGCCGGCTATACTTTAGCATTGGCTGCCCCTGCTATTAGAAAGGGCAGCCTTGCGCTAAAGTTGCCGTACGGAAACTCCGTACCTGGCTTGCACGGGGCCCGCGCAAGCTTGTGAATCAGTGGTAGTATGCAATTTGCATACTACACGCTGATACACAATGGGAGCGCCCCCTAGCGGCCCCCGCAAGAATGCAGCCTAAAATCTGCGAGGCATAAGAGCCTTATGCCGCGCAGATTTTAGGCTGCAGCCAGTGTAACAAGGTTCCTGAATCAGGAGCACTCGTTACACCGGAGCAAGTAAGCAATTGCGCCGTGTAACTTATGGTTACACGGGCGCAATTGCTTCTTGAATCTGGGCCATTGAATTTTTTTCAAAATTGCCGCTCAATTTTTGTTTATAGCGCATAAAATAAAAACCGCAAAGGTGATCAAATACCACCAAAAGAAAGCTCTATTTGTGGGGGGGAAACAAAGGACGCCAATTTTGTTTGGGAGCCACGTCGCACGACCGCGCAATCGTCAGTTAAAGCGGCGCAGTGCTGAATCACAAAAAGCGGCCCGGTCATTTGGCAGCCAAAATCCTCTGGGGCTGAAGTTGTTAAGTGTACCGTGTGAATTAAAAAAATTGCAACGACCACCATTTTATTCTCTAGGGTTCTCTGCTAAAAAATATATATAGAATGTTTGGGGGTTCTAAGTAATCTTAAAGTAAAAAATAACAAAAATACAGATTTTTTACAAAAAGTGCCATAAAAGGTCTTCACGTGGATAGTATCCATAAGGAGATCACAAAAACATTTCAGTTTGTCCGGCGTCCAGCCTTGTTGGTGTCTGTCTGCTGTCTTGCCCGGCGGCCTTGTCCGGCGTCCGTCTGCGGCCTTGCGCGGGGTCCGTCGTGTCCGTCTGCCGGGTTCGAGTTTGGCGCCTCGGTCGAGCTGTGCAGAGCCGGATTTCCGGTGTGTTCGGCGTGGCTGCGGGCGAAGCCGAGCCTAGCCGAATGCGCAGTACACTCGGCTCGGTCTTCGGCCCTCAGAGACAGCGGGGATCGGCGTATAACGCGCACCCACGATTTTCCCCTGATTTTAAGCGCGTTATACCCCGATAAATACGGTATATTTATAGTCTATGAAAATGTTATACATCTTAAATAAAAATGGTGTTTAGGATTAAGTGGCTCTCCGCAGCAACCAATCATCAGTCGTCATTTTAAGAGGCTACCTTGCAGCACTTCACAATCATTCAGAAGGATCTCGGCTGCAAAAATAATGACCGTCATCTGAACAAAAACGTTTCCTGTGTCCATTAACAGATAAATGTAATGACTGGGGATGGAATCCTTCCAGGACAGAGCGAGGACCCTCTATATCACATTGGCATGTCTGTCTCCACTCACTGACATATGATTTTCCAAAGGTGACGGCAGGTTAATATAGTGATAGAACACCAGTAAATCAGTCACAGCTCCGTGTTACTACATAAAGGAGGGTGGAAGGCTGGATTTATCGGAAGCCATGTTAATTGGTGTAATTGCTTTCAACTTTAACTTCCTGGACAGGAATACTACTGGCAGCGAGATGAAATTCATAGAGAGAAAGCTAAGGGATGAAAAAAAGAGGGAGTCTGGGATCCAGAGGGACATTGAGATGGAGCCTGAGGTCCAGAGGGCTAAAGAGATGGAGGTTGGGGTTTTGAGGGATAAAGAGATGGAGCCCGAGGTCTAAAGAGATGGAGCCTGAGGTCCAGAGGGCTAAAGGGATGGAGGTTGGGGTTTAGAGGGATACAGAGATGGAGCCTGAGGTCCAGAGGGCTACAGAGATGGAGCCTGAGGTCCAGAGGGCTAAAGGGATGGAGGTTGGGGTTTAGAGGGATACAGAGATGGAGCCTGAGGTCCAGAGGGCTACAGAGATGGAGCCTGAGGTCCAGAGGGCTAAAGGGATGGAGGTTGGGGTTTAGAGGACTAAAGAGATGGAGCCTGAGGTCCAGAGGGCTAAAGAGCTAGAGGTTGGGGTTTAGAGGGATAAAGAGATGGAGGTTGGGGTTTAAAGGGATAAAGAGATGGAGCCTGAGGTCCAGAGGGCTAAAGAGACGGAGCCTGGTGTTAAGAGATGGAGCACGAGGTCCAGAGGGCTAAAGAGATGGAGGTTGGGGTTTAGAGGGCTAAAGAGATAAAGGTTGGGCTCCAAAGAGATACAAATATAAAGGTTGGGTTCCAGAGGGAGAAAAAAAAAGGGTGGCTGGGATCCAGAGAGCTAAAAAGATGGAGGCTGGAATCCACAGGACTAACGAGATGGAGGCTAGAGTTCAGAGGGCTAAAGAGATGGAGGTTGGAATCTAGAGATATAAAGAGATAGAGCCTGGGGTCTAGAGGGATAAAAAGAAGGAAGCCGGAAGCCATGTTAATTGGCGTAATTTTTTTAAACTTTAACTTCCTGGACAGGAAAACTACTGGCAGCGAGATGAAATTCATAAAGAAAAAGCTAAGGAATGGAAAAAAAAAGAGGGAGTCTGGGATCCAGAGGGACATTGAGATGGAGCCTGAGGTCCAGAGGGCTAAAGAGATGGAGGTTGGGGTTTAGAGGGATAAAGAGATGGAGCCTGAGGTCCAGAGGGCTAAAGAGATGGAGCCTGAGGTCCAGAGGGCTAAAGAGATGGTGCCTGAGGTCCAGAGGGCTAAAGAGATGGAGGTTGGGGTTTAGAGGGATAAAGAGATGTAGCCTGATGTCCAGACGGCTAAAGAGATGGAGCCCGAGGCCCAGAGGGCTAAAGAGATGGAGCCTGAGGTCCAGAGGGCTAAAGAGATGGAGCCCGAGGTCCAGAGGGCTAAAGAGATGGGAGCCTGAGGTCCAGAGGGCTTAAGAGATGGAGGTTGGGGTTTAGAGGGCTAAAGAGATAAAGGTTGGGCTCTAAAGAGATACAAATATAAAGGTTGGGTTCCAGAGGGATAAAAAAAAGGCGGCTGAGATCCAGAGAGCTAAAAAGATGGAGGCTGGAATCTACAGGACTAAAGATATGGAGGCTAGAGTTCAGAGGGCTAAAGAGGCGGAGGTTGGAATCTAGAGATATAAAGAGATAGAGCCTGGGGTCTAGAGGGATAAAAAGACAAAGGCTGATATCCAGTGGTATAAAAAGATGTAGGCTGGAGTTCAGAGGGCTAAAGAGATGGAGACTGGAGCCCAAAGGAATCAAGAGACTGAGGCTGGGGTCCAGAAGAATAAGGACAGAGGTCCAGAAGAAAAAAAATAGATGAAGGCTGGGATCTAGAGGGATAAAAAAAAAGGTATGCTGGGGTCCAGAGGGATAGAGAGATTGAGGCTGGGGTCCAGATGGATAAAGAGATTGAGGCTGGGGTCCAGAAGGATAAAGAGATTGAGGCTGGGGTCCAGAGGGATAAAGAGATTGAGGCTGGGGTCCAGAGGGATAAAGAGATTAAGGCTGGGGTCCAGAGGGATAAAGAGATTAAGGCTGGGGTCCAGAGGGATAAAGAGATTAAGGCTGGGGTCCAGAGGGATAAAGAGATTGAGGCTGGGGTCCAGAGGGATGAAGAGATTGAGGCTGGGGTCCAGAGGGATAAAAAGATTGAGGCTGGGGTCCAGAGGGATAAAAAGTTTGGGACTAAGACTCTGAGGGTGAGGACTAGGGAGATAAAGAGATGGAGGCTGGGGTCTGAAAGGATAAAAGACTGAAACTAAGACTGAGGGTGAGAACTAGAGGGATAAAGAGATGGAGGCTGCGGTCAAGAGGGATAAATAGATTGAGACTAAGATGCGGAGGATGAGGAGTAGTGGGTGAAGAGATGAATAATGGGATCCAGAGGGATAAAGAAAAGGGAGGATGGGGTATAGAGGTATAAAGATATAGAGGCTAGGGTCCAGAGAGATATAACAATTGGGACTAAGACTCTGATGGCGAAAACTAGAAGGATAAAGAGATGGAGGCTGTGGTCAAGAGGGATAAGGATAAAGAGATGGAGGCTGTGGTCAAGAGGGATAAAACAATTGGGACTAAGATGCTGAAGGCAAAAATCAGTGGGTAAAGAGATGAATAATAGGATCCAGAGGGATAAAGAAAGGGAGGATGAGGGTATAGAGGTATAAAGATATAGCGGGCCAGAGGGATATAACGATTGGAACTAAGACTCTGAGGGTGGGAACTAGAGGGATAAAGAGATGAAGGCTGGGGTCCAGAGGGATAAAAAGTTTGGGACTAAGATGATGAGGATGAGGAGTAGTGGGTGAAAAGATGGGATTGGGGTCTAGAGGTATAAAGAGATAGAGCCTGGGGTCTAGAGGGATAAAAAGACAAAGGCTGATATCCAGTGGTATAAACAGATGTAGGCTGGAGTTCAGAGGGCTAAAGAGATGGAGGCTGGGGCCCAAAGGAATAAAAAGACCAAGGCTGGGGTCCAGAAGAATAAAGACAGAGGCTAAGGTCCAGAAGAAAAAAATAGATGAAGGCTGGGATCTAGAGGGATAAAGAAAGGTATGTTGGGTTCCAGAGGGATATTAGGAAAACGGTTTCTAGAGGGATAAGAAGATGTAGGCTGAGGTCAAGAGGGACAAAGCAGGCAAAGCCTATGTTACAGAAGAATAAGACTCTGAGGGTGGGAACTAGAGGGATAAAGAGATGAAGGCTGGGGTCCAGTGGGATAAAAAAAAGTTTGGGACCAAGACTCTGGGGGTGAGGACTAAGGGGATAAAGAGATGGAGACTGGGGTCCAGAGGGATAAAGAGATGGAGGCTGGGGTTTGGATGGAAAAAAGACTGAGACTAAGACTCTGAGGGTGAGAACTAGAGGGATAAAGAGATGGAGGCTGCAGTCAAGAGGGATAAATAGATTGAGACTAAGATGTGGAGGATGAGGAGTAGTGGGTGAAGAGATGAATAATGGGATCCAGAGGGATAAAGGAAGGGAGGATGGGGTATAGAGGTACAACGTGATGGAGGCTAGGGTCAAGAGGGATAAAAAGATTGAGACTAAGACACTGATGGTGAGGACTAGAGGGGTAAAGAGGTGAAGACTGGCGTCCACAGAGATAAAAAGTTTGAGACTAAGGCTCTGAGGGTGGGAACTAGGGGTATAAAGAGATGGAGGCTGGAATCCTGAGGTATAAAAAGATTGAGACTATGGGGTTGATTTACTTAAGGAAAAATACACTGTGCACTACAAGTGCCCTTGGAAGTGCAGTCATTGTAGATCTGAGGGTGATGTGCAAGGGAAAAAAAAAAGACAGCATTTTGGCTTGTACATGATTGGATGATAGAAATCAGCAGAGCTTCCTCTCATTTCAGATCTTCCACTCAGATCTAGAGTAGCAATTGTGCACTTGTGTAGTGAGCAGTACAGTATATTTGCCTTTAGTAAATCAACATCTAAAGCTCTTAGGTTGAGAACTAGAGGGATAATGAGATAGAGGCTGGGGTCTAAAGGGATGAAAAGTTTGAGACTAAGATTGAGAGTGAGCACTAGAGGGATAAAGAGATGAAGGCGGGGGTCCACAGGCATAAAATGTTTGAGACCAAGACTCTGAGGGTTGGAACTAGAGGTATAAAAGGGATGAAGGCTGGGGTCCAGAGGGATAACAAGATTGAGACTAAGACTGAGGGTGAGAACTAGAGAAATAAAGAGATGAAGGCTGGGGTCTAGAGAGATGAAAAGTTTGAGACTAAGACGGAGGCTGTGGCCCAGAGGTATAAAGAGATGGGGACTGTGGTCCAGAAGTATAAAGAGATGGAGGCTGTGGCCCAGAGGTATAAAGAGATGGGGACTAAGGTCCAGAGGTATAAAGAGATGGGGACTGTGGTCCAGAGGTATAAAGAGATGGAGGCTGTGGCCCAGAGGTATAAAGAGATGGAGGCTGTGGCCCAGAGGTATAAAGAGATGGGGACTAAGGTCCAGAGGTATAAAGAGATGGGGACTGTGGTCCAGAGGTATAAAGAGATGGAGGCTGTGGCCCAGAGGTATAAAGAGATGGGGACTAAGGTCCAGAGGTATAAAGAGATGGAGGCTGTGGCCCAGAGGTATAAAGAGATGGGGACTAAGGTCCAGAGGTATAAAGAGATGGGGACTGTGGTCCAGAGGTATAAAGAGATGGGGACTAAGGTCCAGAGGTATAAAGAGATGGAGGCTGTGGCCCAGAGGTATAAAGAGATGGAGGCTGTGGCCCAGAGGTATAAAGAGATGGGGACTAAGGTCCAGAGGTATAAAGAGATGGGGACTGTGGTCCAGAGGTATAAAGAGATGGAGGCTGTGGCCCAGAGGTATAAAGAGATGGGGACTAAGGTCCAGAGGTATAAAGAGATGGGGACTGTGGTCCAGAGGTATAAAGAGATGGGGGCTGTGGCCCAGAGGTATAAAGAGATGGGGACTAAGGTCCAGAGGTATAAAGAGATGGGGAGGCAGCCAGTGAGGATGACGTGGTGCACGTGAAGCACGCACGTCTGAGGGAGGGCTTCCCCATGTTACGGGCCTGAGCTGCGAGCAGAAGACGGAAGGAGGGAGATCCGACGGCGTCTCGGCAGCAGCAGCTACGATGCAGAGCGGGAGTCTGCGGAGCTGTTAGGGGCTGAGTACGCCGGATACCCGACACGCTGCTCCACGCCGCTCCCCAGGAACCCAGCCTCCCCCTAAACCACAGCCCCCCCCGAGGAGAAGGTAGGCACGGTATAGTGCAGAGGAAGGCACGGGCGCCTCCATTCACAAAGCAGCCGACCGTTACACCCTCTGCCTGCCGCGATATTTGCTGCTTCTAACATCCAGCTGTGTAACAAGGAAAAAAAAAAAAAAAAAAAGAAGAAAATTCACCTTCCAGGTAATATCAACCCTTTGTTTATCCTTCTCCTATTAAAATGACATGGGACTAGGGAGGTAAATCTCTGTGATCAACTTGGGATTGTGCCCTGACAGCAGGATGAGGTGGTAAGATAATCAAGCATACCACTGCAATGTAAGGCTCATCCTATATGCAATTTATGCAATTTAGCCAGAGCAATTGGTTATGGTAATAGTTTGAACTAGTTTGAACTAACTTGTACAATACTGTTCTGGGCACTTTGTGAGGCTCAGCCGCCTAGCACCCATTAAGATACAACTTATAACCATTACACAGTCTGTCTCTGAATGCATCATAAGAAGTAAAAATCCACGGACGGTTAATTTGTATATCAATAATATCCCATAAATTCTGAGGACATCAGCAAGGGGGCGCGGCTGTAAGGGTTCCGGCTGACTAGAGACATTATATCCCCCTTGGTGCCAAATACCGTCAAAACACAACGGGTAGGACCTGAAGCACGGGTGGAGATATTGGCGCCATTCATTTACTTATTTATTTAATCTTTCCAGCTTTTTGTCCCCCACCCCCCACCATTTGACTGTGTGTCCACGTTCTGAGCATTGTCTGGTTTGTGATATTGGTTCAGTGGGGGGTAAAACATCCCCACTGAAGCACGCATGTGCGTGGGAGATCTCCCTTGTCCATAGCTTGAGAAATGGGAGATGACCCCGTGGCCCTCTAGAGCGCCAGTGTAACCCCCAGAAGGTGAGGTTAAAGCTGCTTGGTATTACCCTCCCTTCCCAAATTAATATAAAACCATTGCCTAAAAAAAAAAAAAGGGGGGCGGGGAGGCGACCACCTGCTGTTCAAACTGGGGAAACGTATCAGAGGGACAAAGAAATACAATATGAATAAGTCTACGAGGGGGGCCGCCCCTAAAAACCCCAAAGATAATCCCCCCACCAGTACGATCAGGCACTACATGACATCTGAGGGGAGTTCCAAGAGCCCAGGCCTGTCAAAAAAAACAGAAAAAACTAGTACAACTAAAAAGGGTGTAGGGGGGGGCAGTCATCCCAATCACGGACACCTCAATAGAAAGTGAACTTGAGGTTAGTCAAATGGACGACCCCAGACTGGACACTCATATCCCCACAAGGGGGGAACTGGATGGGATGTTAGGGAGAGTGGAAACAGCGATAAAAGAAGAAATTAGCGCATTAAGAAAGGATTTATTCCATTTGTTGGAACGGGTGGAGGAAGTGGAAAAAAAATGGAAAAACAGGATTTAGAATTAATGGACCTAAAAATCCAACATCAGACGATGAAACAAAACCAGAGGTGGTTACAATACCGACTAGAGGACCAAGAGAACCGTAACAGAAGACAAAATTTAAGGGTGCGATCTATTAAGGAGGAGAAAGGGGAAGACCTGAGAAAAATTCTTAACGACCTATTCCTCCCCCTCCTCGATAACGGCACGGAGGGCTCCCTCAAAATGGAACGTGTACATCGTGTAGGAAAGATGAGAGAGGGAGAAGGTAGATGGCCTAGGGACATTATTGTGAGGTTCAGACATTTCGAAGACAAAGATGAGATCTGGACAAAACTCAGGAGAAAGGCCCCCTTACGCTATGACGGGACTGAAATTCAGATCTTCACGGACTTGGCTTGGGAGACTCTGGCCAGGAGAAGATCTCTCAAACCTCTCCTGGAACAGATGCGCCAGCTTAATATTAAGTATCAATGGGGTTTCCCGGCATGCCTGATCGGCCGTAAAGAAGGGATTTCTGCAAAGTTGATATTTCCTGAGGACTTGGTAGGGTTTTGTCGCAAACTGGACATGCCGGTGTTGGAGATCCCAGGTTGGGATGAATAGTTCATTTGATACAGACCGCCTCCTCAAGCGGTGTAACGAAGGTTGAGCTAGGATGATCAAGGGGGAAGGGGGGGTAAGGGGGGAAGGAGGGAGGGGGGGGATTGAGATTGAGAAGGGGAGTAACGAGGCCAGGTCCGTACCCTACCCATGTAAGATCAACCCCCAGAAGAATACCTCGGGGGGGGAAATGGGAGGGCGGGATGTTTTGGAGGCTCTACCTCATCCATGAGAACCGACGGGTAGGGGAGATCGAGGATCCCTACGGTTCAGAGGCGATGGATAGGCCTAGGTGGGGGGGGGGGACATGGGAAGGGGGGAGGGAGGGAAAGGGGGGCGGGAAGGGGATCATGGCTCCCAGGATCTACCTGTAAAGTCCTTTGTGTCAAAGGAGGTGATTTAGTTATTAGAAATGACAGAGGTAAAATTTCTATCCTATAATGTAAAGGGACTAAACTCAGTAGGAAAAAGATTAAAGGTCTTAGCAGAGATCGAACAACTTAGAGCGGATGTAGTCTTTATCCAGGAATCCCACTTGACTCTGGATACAAACATCAAGCTCTACTCCCCGGCATACCCTATTTGGTTCTACGCTGACTCCATCTCGAAACGCGCAAGGGGAGTAGCGATTGGGTTCATAAGAGGGTTTGGGTATACCTTGGAGGCAAGGTTGTCGGATCCAGAAGGGAGATTCCTGTTTCCTAAATTAAGAATCGACAATATTATGTATACATTAGCCAACATATACGCCCCAAACGTACGTCCAACTCAATATTTAAACAAAATCCTGGGAAAACTGAATAATTTTGCCGAGGGTTTTATAATCCTGATGGGTGATTTAAATTTTGTTTTGAACCCAACTGATGATAGTACGTCCCGTGGGAGGGAGACAGAGAGTGGGCATCTGCAGAGAATTAAACATAAGCTTCAGGAATGTCAACTAGTGGATGTTTGGCGAATTAACCATCCAAAAGAACATAATTACACGTTTTTCTCCCCCCCCCACGGGACGTACTCTAGAATCGACTACATCCTAGCGGACCACAGGCTGATTGACTCAATCATGGAGACGGAAATTGGAATTATGACTGTTTCAGACCATGCTCCGGTCTCTATGAAAATTATATTAGCTAGACAAAGGAGTCAGCGGCCGATGTGGCGCCTGGATGACAGCCTGATCCATGAGGAAGGAGGGGGAAGCAGGGTGGAGGCAGAATTAAAACAATTTTTCCTTAGGAATGATACAGAGGGTATTACTAGCGCAACCCTTTGGGAGACGCACAAAGCGTACATTAGAGGGATTTTAATCGCTGAGGACGCAAAAAAAAAAAACGAGAGAAAAAGAAAAACTATTACCCTGAGGAAAGAGATAGAGACCTTAGAACGCGAACATAAAGCACAGGGACTTAAAGAGACTTACCATAAACTAATTTTAAAAAGAGATTTACTTAAAGAGATCATGGAACAAGAAGCAAGGTTTAAACTAAACTGTATATCCAAAGAGAGATATATATGGGGAAACAAACCAAGTAAACTTTTAGCTAAAATGGCCCAAAAAAAGAAAGCCAGGAATTATATCGAGAAAGTCAAGGGTAAAAATGGGGAATTAGTTTATGCAACTAGCGATATTGCGGATACGTTTAAAAAATATTATGAGGACTTATACACTATAAAACACCCAAGACGGCAGGAAGGGGAAAGGGAGACTGAGACACGTGCGTTCCTCGATAATGCAGGACTTCCTAGATTAGAGGAGATGGAAAGCCTTACCATCGATCGCCCCATAACTGAGGAAGAAATAAAAAGGGCCATAAACTCCACTAAGGGTGGAAAGAGTCCGGGGCCAGACGGATTTTCCACCTTCTACTACAAGAGATTTAGTAACATTCTGATACCGAGGCTGTGTAAATATTTTAACGGACTGGGGTCGGAATTTGAAACTAGTAGGGGAGCTACAGCGGCAGTGGTCGCAATAATATTAAAGGAAGGCAAGGATAGCTCTCTCTGTTCGGGATACAGACCTATTTCTCTGTTAAATACAGATATTAAACTCTTTGCAAAAATTCTGGCGGACCGCCTGAAAGGGGTTATGCACTTATTGGTGCACCCCGACCAGGTAGGCTTTGTCCCCAACAGAGAGGGCAAAGACAACAGCCTAAGGGCAATCCTTTTACTCCAGACCATAAGGCAGAATGAGCCCCCAGGTCTACTCCTGTCAATCGATGCCGAAAAAGCATTTGACAGGGTAGACTGGGGGCTCATGATGGAAACCCTCACCGTGATGGGAATAGGAAGCAGGATGTCCAGCTGGATAAAAACATTATATCACCACCCTACCGCACAAATAAAAATCAATGGCTCTTTATCAGAATCTTTTGTGATGAAAAACGGGACGAGGCAGGGATGTCCATTATCCCCCCTCCTCTTTATTCTATCCTTAGAGCCGTTGCTGGCCACCATTCGCAACGATTCGGACATCAACGGAGTGAGAGTGGAAGGGGAGGAACATAAACTATCGGCCTTTGCCGACGATATACTATTTTATGTAACCAACCCAGTTAAATCTATCCCCAACCTCACCAGAGTATTGCAACAATACGGCGCTATCTCCAACTTTAAAATTAACGTAACCAAATCAGAGATCTTGAATATTAATTTAAATAAAAGAGAGATAAATTCGGTTAAGGAAGTATGCGCGTACCCTTGGACCAAAGAACTCAAGTACCTAGGAATAAAACTTGCCAATACAATACAGAAGATGTACAAAATTAACTATATCCCCTTATTAAATGAGATCAAGAACGAATTAAAAAAAACGATAAATAAACCCATATCTTGGTTTGGACGCATAAATATGTTAAAGATGGTGGTAGTCCCCAAGATCCTCTATAAATTCTTATTACTCCCAATTGCTCTTCCTCAGCAGTTTTTGAGAATCCTCAACACCCTGTTACTAAATTATGTGTGGAAAAATAAAAAGCACAGACTATCCCTCTCCATAATAAAACAGGGTAAGCCACTTGGCGGCCTGGGAGTCCCGGACATTAAAAGTTACTACAAGGCGGCGGTCCTATCGCGGGCGGTAGAGTGGGCGAGGGATAGGATAGACAAAAGGTGGGTACAAATAGAGAAGGCGCTAACAAACAATAATCTGAAAAATCTTATTTGGATCCCTGCACAATACAGAGCACTAGATCACAAAACACACGATATAACACGAGACACTTTAAGAATGTGGGATAGGACGCAGGCACAATTAGAAGGGAAATTTAATTCCCCATTAATGAATCTAAAAGAAAACCCCTACTTCCCACCCGGGGAAAAAAAAATAGGGGGGAATTGGATAAGGAGAAGCACAGTGCACTTGGGTGATATTATAAAAAACGGAGAGATAATGACCTATGGAGATTTGAAAGCCAAAACGGATTGTTGGAATCTGGATAGGTGGCATTATCTCCAGTTGACTCACTTTGTGCGGCACCTCCCCCGTCCATTACGGACGGAGGCGGAGCTGACTTCACTGGAGAAAATTTGTAAATCTACAAATTCGAGGGGCACCATTACTAAATTGTACGGGTTACTGGTTAAATTGGGATCTCGGGGTGAAGCACCTTTTATAGACAAATGGGAAAGAGAGTTGGGGGTTATGAGGGGGGCAAATACTGTTTCAAGGATTACTCAATTAATTCACACTTCCGCGATAGATACACGGACAGCTGAAGTAAATTATAAGTGCCTTTCAGGATGGTATATTACCCCTGATAAGGTAAATAAATTCAAAGTAGGTTATACCGCAGACTGCTGGAGGGGTTGCCTAGAAAGAGGAACGATGGCCCATATATGGTGGCATTGCCCTAAAATTCAAACGTATTGGGACATAATACTGAGCCAAATAAAGATTATTACGGGAGAGGAGATCAAGAAAGACCCATGGGCCGTCCTCTTCCATTGCAGCCAAGAAGGCGTAAAAAAATACAAGCAGTCCCTACTCCCTCACCTTTTAAACGCTGCCAAGAGACTTATCCCTAAAAAGTGGCAGGAGACGGAAAGCCCACATATTTGGAGTTGGATAGATGCAGTGGAGGAAACATATAGACTAGAGGAGCTAAGGGATGGATATCTGGAGAAGAGTACCGAACATAGGGAGAAATGGGGAAAATGGAAGGAATATAAAAAAACATGGAGCTACGCGGAGAGAGTAAGGGTATGACTACGCGGGGATGTTGCCATTCTCTGCTCCCTCTTGCATTTCTTTTTAGTAAGACATAGCACTTCTCTCCCCCCCCGCATCTCTCCTAGCCATATTTGACCTACTCTTCTCCATATCGCTACCTTTCCTTTGGTCGAATAAAAGAGGTCAACCTCGTTATTCAATACTTACTTTATGGTACTGTTTATTCATAGGACGGGCAGGAGACTCCTGGGAGCCATGAGGGGAGGGAGGGGGGGTGTAATTATCCAAATATATTTATATAAATATATTTAAAAAAAAAAAAAAAAAAAAAGACAGTGAACAGAGTATATACCACACATGATGCAAACCGTAAATAGAGACGTAAGAAGCTTCGGATCATGAGTTGATCTCTAGTATATTGGAATTAAGCTGAGGTGGTTAAAAAAAAAAAAAAAAAAAAAAAATAAAGAGATGGGGACTGTGGTCCAGAGGTATAAAGAGATGGAGACCAAGACTCTGAGGTTTAGAGCTAGAGGAATATAAAGACGGAGGGTAAGAATCAGAGTGATAATAATAGAGAGAGGATCAGAGGGTAAAAGGTAAGAAGGCCGTGCAGAAGGATAAAGAGGTCCAGAGGATTAAGTGGGTCAATTGTGGCTGTCATGCTTAGCCAATGATTTCAATATGCAGGTCAAGAGTTCTGACTTTTTTAAGGCTCTGAGGGTTGGAACTAGAGGTATAAAGGGATGGAGGCTGGGGTCTAGAGAGATGAAAAGTTTAAGACTAAGACTGAGGCTGTGGTCAAGAGGTATAAAGAGATGGGGACTGTGATCCAGAGGTATAAAGAGATGGGGACTGTGATCCAGAGGTATAAAGAGATGGGGGCCGTGGTCCAGAGGTATAAAGAGATGGGGGCTGTGGTCCAGAGGTATAAAGAGATGGGGGCCGTGATCCAGAGGTATAAAGAGATGGGGGCTGTGGTCCAGAGGTATAAAGAGATGGGGGCTGTGGTCCAGAGGTATAAAGAGATGGGGACTGTGATCCAGAGGTATAAAGAGATAGGGGCTGTGGTCCAGAGGTATAAAGAGATGGGGGCTGCGGTCCAGAGGTATAAAGAGATGGAGGCCAAGACTCTGAGGTTTAGAGCTAGAGGAATATAAAGACGGAGGGTAATGCCGCATACAGACGATCATTTTTTGCGATGGAAAAAAAATGAAGTTTGAAGTGATGAAAAAAAACGACATTTTTGAAACGTCATTTTCAAAAACGATGTAGCATACACACCATCGTTTTGAAAAATGATGAACAAAGTGACGGCACTCTAAAGGGGAAGTTCTATTCACCTTGAGTCTGCTTTTAGCTGGTTACTTGTTAGTAAAAGACGTTTCGTGCTTTTTTGTCTGTTACAGCGTGATGAATGTGCTTACTCCATTATGAATGGTAGTTTTACCTCCCGTCTCAAAACTTGCTTCTGGGCATGTGCGGGTTTAAAACGTCATTTTTGCCCACACACGATCATTTTTTATGACACAAAAAATGACATTTTAAAAAATGACATAAAAAATTCGAGCATGTTCGAATTTTTTTTTTGTCATTTTTCAGAAGACATAAAATGACATTTTGCCCACACACACGATCATTTTAAATGACATTTTTAAAAATGTCATTTTATTTCATCACAAAAAATGACCGTCTGTACGCGGCATAAGAACCAGAGTGATAATAATAGAGAGAGAGAGGATCAGAGGGTAAAAGGGAAGAAGGCTGTGCAGAAGGATAAAGAGGTCCAGAGGATTAAGTGGGTCAATTGTGGCCGTCATGCTTAGCCAATGGTTTCAATAATTTGAACTTGATGATGTCATCATTTCCTACTGAATTAACTGGCCAATTTCACGGCTTTTTCAAAATGGCTGCCTCCTCCCCCCCCCCCCTGGTGTAACCACCTACACCCGCCCACTCAGACATACATACATCCAATTCCCATTAAGCTCTGTGACATCTTCGATCGGGGGGAAGAGGTGTGGCCATTCAGGCAGAAAAGGATCAATAATAAAAATGAAAGGTTTGGGAGACGGCCGCGGCTCGGTCTACTTTATTTCCGCGGATAATGAAGAAAAAACAAAACACGAAGGGAATCAGATTGCTAATAAGGATTTCTGCGACGACGCTGGATGAATTCAAAGCGGCTTCTAACCGGCGAAACGCAAATGAATGGTTTTTAAAGACGGAACGCGCGGCTACAAAACCATGATTGCTCGTTAGTCAGTCCCGCTCTTGTGTTACGCGGAGTCCGGGGAGCGGTTCCAGTCTGGGCTTTATGGCGTGAAACTTATTTCTTTTATTCTCCAGATCCTCCTAACAGGCAAGGCAAAGGCGACGATCTGCATTCTAATGAGCAAAGGGCTGGAAAGAGGGTTTGACAAATTTGCTTGGAATCTAGGAGCCAGCTAAAAAATTTAGGAGCCAGAAACGCGCCCCGTCCCGCCAAGCTCGTGCACAGAAGCGAACGCATACGTGAGTAGCGCCCGCATATGTAAATGGTATTCAAACCACACATGTGAGGTATAGCCGCGATCGTTAGAGTGAGAGCAATAATTCTAGCCCTAGACCTCCTCTGAAAGATAAAAGATTAAAGCACTCTTCAGTGGGCAAACAGATCTCTGACCGATAACGGCAGTCTTTATCCGAACGCAACCCGACTTGGCGAACTGAGCCTAGGCGCATGCGCCATTACACGTTGTCTGCCTTCTCTTTGATAAAATAAATAAATCTGTGGCAGGAACCCGTGATACTTCTGTACGCGGGAGGAGCCTGTGATGCTTGTGTACGCGGGAGGAGCCTGAGATACTTGTGTATGCAGGAGGAGCCTGAGATACTTGTGTACGCGGGAGGAGCCTGAGATACTTGTGTACGCGGGAGGAGCCTGAGATACTTGTGTACACGGGAGGAGCCTGAGATACTTGTGTACACGGGAGGAGCCTGAGATACTTCTGTACGCGGGAGGAGCCTGTGATACTTCTGTACGCGGGAGGAGCCTGAGATACTTCTGTACATGGGAGGAGCCTGAGATACTTCTGTACATGGGAGGAGCCTGAGATACTTCTGTACATGGGAGGAGCCTGAGATACTTCTGTACATGGGAGGAGCCTGAGATACTTCTGTACGCGGGAGGAGCCTGTGATACTTCTGTACGCGGGACGAGCCTGTGATACTTCTGTACGCGGGACGAGCCTGTGATACTTCTGTACGCGGGACGAGCCTGTGATACTTCTGTACGCGGGACGAGCCTGTGATACTTCTGTACGCGGGACGAGCCTGAGATACTTGTGTACGCGGGAGGAGCCTGAGATACTTCTGTACATGGGAGGAGCCTGTGATACTTCTGTACGCGGGAGGAGCCTGAGATACTTCTGTACGCGGGAGGAGCCTGAGATACTTCTGTACATGGGAGGAGCCTGAGATACTTCTGTACATGGGAGGAGCCTGAGATACTTCTGTACATGGGAGGAGCCTGTGATACTTCTGTACGCGGGAGGAGCCTGAGATACTTCTGTACGCGGGAGGAGCCTGAGATACTTCTGTACATGGGAGGAGCCTGAGATACTTCTGTACATGGGAGGAGCCTGAGATACTTCTGTACATGGGAGGAGCCTGAGATACTTCTGTACGCGGGAGGAGCCTGAGATACTTCTGTACGCGGGAGGAGCCTGTGATACTTCTGTACGCGGGAGGAGCCTGAGATACTTCTGTACATGGGAGGAGCCTGAGATACTTCTATACATGGGAGGAGCCTGAGATACTTCTGTACATGGGAGGAGCCTGAGATACTTCTGTACGCGGGAGGAGCCTGTGATACTTCTGTACGCGGGACGAGCCTGTGATACTTCTGTACGCGGGACGAGCCTGTGATACTTCTGTACGCGGGACGAGCCTGTGATACTTCTGTACGCGGGACGAGCCTGTGATACTTCTGTACGCGGGACGAGCCTGTGATACTTCTGTACGCGGGACGAGCCTGAGATACTTGTGTACGCGGGAGGAGCCTGAGATACTTGTGTACGCGGGAGGAGCCTGAGATACTTCTGTACATGGGAGGAGCCTGTGATACTTCTGTACGCGGGAGGAGCCTGAGATACTTCTGTACGCGGGAGGAGCCTGAGATACTTCTGTACATGGGAGGAGCCTGAGATACTTCTGTACATGGGAGGAGCCTGAGATACTTCTGTACATGGGAGGAGCCTGAGATACTTCTGTACGCGGGAGGAGCCTGTGATACTTCTGTACGCGGGAGGAGCCTGTGATGCTTGTGTACATGGGAGGAGCCTGTGATACTTCTGTACACGGGAGGAGCCTGTGATACTTCTGTACATGGGAGGAGCCTGTGATACTTCTGTACATGGGAGGAGCCTGTGATACTTCTGTACATGGGAGGAGCCTGTGATACTTCTGTACATGGGAGGAGCCTGTGATACTTCTGTACATGGGAGGAGCCTGCGATACCTATGCACATGGCATTTTTTTCCTTTTTTTTTAACAATTTTGCAAAGATTTCAAACAAACTCTCACGTTGTCATTATGGGGGATTGTTTGTAGAATTTTAAGTTAAAAAAAAAAAAAATGAATTCTTTCCGGACGCACTGTATTCAGAAAGCGGGGAGATTTTCCAGAACACACTGATCAGTGCTGCAGTCTATAGCCTGCCGCTCCGATCAAACAGGGAAAACCCAACAGGGCTGGTTGTGTAGAAGCCGATCGATAGATTGACTGCAGGACAAGCACAGTTCCCATACATTGATTGAAAACCGGGGCGGTCCCGGCTGAAAATGGACAAATTTCGATCCATCAATGGCCGGCGTTGAGTATTGATTGTTCTATCATCGGATCTATTCGGGGGGGATAAAAAAAATGCACGACGGCAGAAAAACGTCTGAACGGGAGCAGAACTCGTGGCCAACATTGGCGTGAAGTGACCGTTTAGAAAATATGCAATCGCCACATTTTCCCTTATGACCGGCGTATCTCGGATCCGTAGAACATCCGCCATTTGTAAAACGTCGCTGAACAATCAACAATTCAAAGCGACATTTTTTTTTGTCAGCGGAAATGAAAAGTCTCTAATCCGTATCTAAAAGGTTTACTAAATATTTACGGATCTGTGTGTTTTTTTTTGTTTGGCTCCCTGGGTTCATGCAGGAGGGATCGAGGAGCGCGATTCGCGTGATTCTGCAATTTCCCCGCAACAATGAGACGCGTTCGCTGCATTCTGTTCGGCACAAAAGGATTTGAAATCCAAACGGGTCGGCTGGTTTTGTATTTTTTTTGGTTTGAAGATTTGCCAGAGGAAAAATATACAGCGAAGAGGAGGAGGAGGAAGGAGACACACAGGATCGTCTATGAGAACGGCAGAGAGATCGGAAACATTCGATGTGGGGGGGGATCAATGTAACCGCACAGCTCAGCGCAATTCTTACATCTCCACTATGGGACGGATTTGACAAGATTTTGTCATTACTTAACACTTGGGTGTGAGAGGAGAGGAGGGGAGAGGCTGGGAGAAGAAAGGATAGGGGAGGAGGGGAGGGAAGGGGAGAGGAGAGGAGGAGGGGAGGGGAGGGGAGAGGGGGAGGGGAGGGGAGAGGGGGAGGGGAGAGGGGGAGGGGAGAGGAGGGGAGAGGGGGAGGGGAGGGGAGAGGGGGAGGGGAGGGGAGAGGAGAGGGGGAGGGGAGAGGAGAGGAGAGGAGGAGGGGAGGGGAGGGGAGGGGAGAGGGGGAGGGGAGGGGAGAGGAGGAGGGAGGGGGAGGGGAGGGGAGAGGAGGAGGGGAGGGGAGAGGAGAGGAGGAGGGGAGGGGAGAGGAGAGGAGGAGGGGAGAATGGCACGGCTGGGCACAATCACGTACCTGTACGTGTCTCTTTAAGCCCAGTCGTGGGAACCCGGTCAGAAGCTCCGTGACCGCGCCCGCGTGACCGGAACGCCGCCGGTGTTCCGCGATCGGTCCCCGGAGCTGAAGAACGGGGAGAGGTGAGTGTAAACACTGTGGCAGTGTCAGTGATCGTCTGTTCCCTGCTATAGGGAAAGACGATCAATGCTGTCATACATCCAGCCCCGCCCTCCTACAGTTAGAAACACATATGAGGTCACACTTAACCCCTACATTGCCCCCTAGTGGTTAACTCCTAAACGGCAATTGTCATTTTCACAGTAATCAGTGCATTTTTATAGCACTTTTTGCTGTAAAATTGACAATGGTCCCAAAAATGTGTCAAAATTGTCCGAAGTGTCCGCCATAATGTCGCAGTCACGAAAAAAATCGCTGATCGCGTAGTAGTAAGAAAAAATTATTATGTACGTGATTGTATAATGCCTGCGACCCGTCTGAAGCTCCGTGACCGCAGCCGCAGGACTCGCGGACCCGATCGCCGCTGTAGTCCCGCGATCGGTCCCCGGAGCTGAAAAACGGGGAGAGCCGTGTGTAAACACAGCTTCCCCGTTCTTCACTGTGGCGCTGTCATCGATCGTGTGTTCCTTTTTATAGGGAATCACAATCGATGACGTCACACCTACAGCCACACCCCCCTACAGTTAGAAACACAGAAGAGGTCACACATAACCACTAGGGGGCGCTGATGGGGTTAACTCCTATTGTCATTTTCACAGTAATCAGTGCATTTGTATAGCACTTTTTGCTGTGAAAATGACAATGGTGCCAAAAATGTGTCAAAATTGTCCTAAGTGTCCGCCATAATGTCGCAGTCACGAAAAAAATCGCTGATCGCCGCCATTAGTAGTAAAAAAAAATTAATAAAAATGCAATAAAACTATCCCCTATTTTGTAAACACTATCAATTTTGCGCAATCAAACGCTTATTGCGATTTTTTTTTACCAAAAATATGTAGACTACGTATCGGCCTAAACTGAGGAAAAAACGTTTTTTTATATATTTTGGGGGGATATTTATTATAGCAAAAAGTAAAAAAATATTGCATTTTTTTCAAAATTGTCGCTCTATTTTTGTTTATAGCGCAAAAAAAATAAAAGCCGCAGAGGTGATCAAATACCACCAAAAGAAAGATCTATTTGTGGGAAAAAAAGGACGTCGATTTTGTTTGGGAGCCACGTCGCACGAGCGCGCAATTGTCTGTTAAAGCGACGCAGTGCCGAATCGCAAAAACTGGCCTGGTCCTTAACCTGCATATTGGTCCGGGGCTTAAGTGGTTAAAATATATGTAAACCAAACCACTTAATTTTTTTTTTTTTTATCAACTTTATTGCTATCACAAAGGATGAACAACATGCCTTGTGATGGCATGGGCGACGCAGTGCCGGATCGCGAAAAGGGGCCTGGTCCTTAACCTGCATAATGGTCCGGGTCTTAAGTGGTTAACATGCGTATTGCCTTGGATCTGTAGAACATCCGCCATTTATAAATGTGCACATCTTTATTGTTTTTTTTTTTTATATCTGGCTCCAGACACGAGCACTGCTGAGCAATCAACAATTTGGCTGCAAGACTCTTTTTTTGTTAAAAAGGAAATGAAAGTCTAATCCATATTTGAAGGGTGTACTAAATATTTACTGATCCGTCCTCCGGTTCCCTGGGTTTATGTAGATGGATGAGGAGCGCAATTCGCAGATTTTGCAATTTCCCTCAACAATGAGAGGCAGAGAGTTCATTCTGTTTGGCACAAAAGGATTTAAAAAAATCTGCATCTTTCTGCTACTTTAACATTTTGTTTTTTGAAGCTTTGCCAGCAGAAAATTGTCGGCAGGAGATACAAGGATACGGGAAGGTATGAGAGACGCGAGGGCTTGTTTATGAACACAAGACCGAGCCGAAACATGGAGCAAAACATCCAATTTGGGGGTTTACGTTAGGATTAAATGTAAGAAACCCGCTAGGAAACCGATCGTGTCAATTTATTCTGTTGTTTATATATATATATATAAAAAAAAAAAGTAAACGTCATGTTTCTAATTTATGTTTTGTTCTATGCAGTGCTACGTCTTTTGTCAGGTCACCTGTGGCCAGGTGACAAGTGTACCCCGTGGGGGTCAGGGATGCACCACAGGGTAGTGAACCCTATAGCCGACTGCTGTGATCAGAGAGGAAGCGTGAGCCCAAGATCGCCCAGGGCGCAGCGTCCAAGACCCAGCTTTGTGTTCACCAGAGCCTCTAGTGGTGAGGACGACCTTCGCCGCAGCTGGATCCAGGTCGCGACCCCTGGGATCCCCTAGGTCACGCTCCGCAGAGATAGAGAGGGTAAGCAGCAGGCAGGACAAGCGATAGTGATGGGAAAGCCAAGGTCAGGGCAACAGGCAGACAAGGGTAACCGAGGGACAGGCAAAAGGTCAAGGGCACAGGCAAACAGGAGAAGTCAGGGACGAGACAAAAACGGTACACAGGAAGGTAATCGTAGCACACTGCAGACAGGAACTAGCAAACAACACTGTTGAACAGCACTGCAGGCCTGTAGTGCAACAGTTAATATAGACTTCCTGGGATGGCCTGGGTGGGGCCATACAGGAAGGAGAGGAGATAAGAAGGGAACCAGAACACAGTCAGGCCTCTAATGGACAGATGGAAACAGGTAAGCTGCCAGACTATTGCATATCCATGACATCTTTGTATCTTCTGTTCTTTTATAAAAAAAAACATCCCCTGAGGAAGCTCTGTGTGGCGAAACATGTCGGGATAGTCACTCTAATACCATGTTGAGTGACCACTTTTTCAATTATACTTGAAGGCTTGATGATCCTTTGCACCTGCACATTATAATTATAAAGTTTTTAATTCTGTACTGTATGTACCAATAAAATGTCTGTTGTATACAGTCCCTGACAAAAGTCTTGTCGCTTCTCTATTTTGTAGAAACTCCTACTATTAACCTGACTTTTAATTTATCAATTGGTGTTACAAAAATGTGTCAAAATTGTCCGAAGTGTCCGCCATAATATGCAGTCACAAAAAAAAAAAAAAAAAAAAATCGCTGATCGCCGCCATTAGTAGTAAAAAAAAAGAAATTAATAAAAATGCAATGAAACTATCCCCTATTTTGTAAACGCTATACATTTTGCGCAAACCAATCGATAAACGCTTATTGCGTTTTTTTTTTACCAAAAATAGGTAGAAGAATACATATCGGCCTAAACCGAGGAAAAAAATTTTTTTTTTTATATCTTTTTGGGGGATATTTATTAGAGCAAAAAGTAAAAAATATTACATTTTTTTCAAAATTGTCGCTCTATTTTTGTTTATAGCGCAAAAACTAAAAACCGCAGGAGGTGATCAAATACCACCAAAAGAAAGCTCTATTTGTGGGGAAAAAAGGACGCCTATTTTGTTTGGGAGCCACGTCGCACGACCGCGCAATTGTCAGTTAAAGCGACGCAGTGCCGGAAGCTGAAATTTCGCCTGGGCACGAAGGGGGTATATGTGCCCAGTAAGCAAGTGGTTAACCACTTGCCGCCCGCCAATGACATATTGACGTCGGCAAAGTGGTTGTAGAATCCTGACTGGACGTCATATGACGTCCTCAGGATTCTGAGCCGCTGCGCGCCCCCGGGGGGGCACGCATCGCGGCGATCGTTGTTGCGGGGTGTCAATCTGACACCCCGCAACACCGATCTCGGCCGTGTCCAACCACGGCTGATCACGATGTAAACAGGAAGAGCCGTTGACGGCTCTTCCTCACTCGCGTCTGACAGACGCGAGTAGAGTAGAGCCGATCGGCGGCTCTCCTGACAGGGGGGGTTCGCGCTGATTGTTTATCAGCGCAGCCCCCCCACGGATCGCCACACTGGACCACCAGGGAAGCCCACCCTGGAAAGGCAAACTGTAAAAAACAGCCCCCCCCCAAAAAAAAAAAAAAAGTCCAGAAAAAAAAAAAACATTAAAAAAAAAAGATGCCAATCAGTGCCCACAAATGGGCACTGACTGGCAACATAGGCAAATCAGTGCCACCCCACAGTGGCCATCAGTGCCACCCCACAGTGTCCTTCAGTGCCACCCCACGGTGCCCATCCATGCCCAGTGCCCACCTATCAGTGCCCATCTGTGCCACCCATAAGTATCCATCAGTGCCACCCATAAGTGCCCCCCATGTGTGCCCATCTGTGCCGCCTATGAGTGCCCATCAGTGCCGCCCATGTGTGCCCATCAGTGCCGCCCATGTGTGCTCATCAGTGCCGCCCATGTGTGCCCATCAGTGCCGAATACCAGCGCCGCCAATCAGTGCCACCTTATCTGTGCCCGTCAGTACTACCTCATTGATGTCTCTCAGTGCCATGTCATCGGTGCCCATCAGTGCCGCCATATCAGTGCCCGTAATTGAAAGAGAAAACTTACTTTAAAATTTACAGAAAAAAATAAAAACGTATTTTTTTTTCAAAATTTTCAGTCTTGTTTTAGTTGTTGCGCAAAAAAAAAAAATCGCAGAGGTGATCAAATACCACCAAAAGAAAGCTCTATTTGTGGGGAAAAAAGGACGCCAATTTTGTTTGGGAGCCACGTCGGACGACCGCGCAATTGTCAGTTAAAGCGCCGCAGTGCCGGAAGCTGAAATTTCGCCTGGGCACGAAGGGGGTATATGTGCCCAGTAAGCAAGTGCTTAAACAACTGTTCTGACTGCGTACAAACAAACCTTATAATAATACATTCGGATCTTCAGTGCTTAGTGGTTTTGAAGATGGGAAAAATCGGCGATGGGGAAAATCGGCTTTGACGGGGAAAAAAAAAAGCATACAACCCAGCATCTATAGGATGACCTATGACAGCTCTCTGTACTATTGTTGTACCCGCAATGTCATTGCATCAGGACAAAAGCATGATATGTTCCAGTCAGAAGTGACAGTTCTCAAAAGACAGTACTAAGGTGACATGAAAAAATCTCGCTGACAAAGGCGTCTGAAATCCGGCGCCGGGAAGATTCTGCAAGGCGGGCAGAACAATTGCGTGGTCTGGGGCCATAATGAGCAAAGGCGATCACTGCAGCAAAAAAAAAGCGCAAATAATCTCCAAAAATGTTGATGCGCGTTAAAGAGAGCGTGAAAATGTATTACCTGCGGAAGAGAGACAATGGCGACAGCTTGTCGGGTTCAAATGCCAATAAGCAAAATACCACACGGCCACAAAAGCAGAAGGACAATGCACCTGTCTGTAATGAAGAGGGGGAGCGAGGCAATTATAATTAGAGGACATTATGTGCTCCGGGGGGAGGGGCTTTCTGCAGGCCAACGTTCCATGCCGAATTACCAACTGTCTCCACTTCCTGGAACAATCGCGGTTCGCGGCGTATGGATCGGCGATATTCTAGGACAAGGCTGACCCCGGAGCAATTATAAAATAAGAAAGGAAGGAAAGAGCGTATTTCTTAAGAGAGCGGCACAGAAATTGAATGTCCCCATTGTACCTTCTCTGTGACCGCATGTTGGAGGTTTATTATTATTATTATACAGGATTTATATACTTTATTATATACAGCATCTCACAAAAGTAAGTACACCCCTCACATTTCTGTAAATCTTTTCTTCTATCTTTTCATGTGACAACACTGAAGAAATTACACTTTGGGCCAGATCCACAGCCCCGCAGCGCAACGTAACTTAACAGATTTAAGTTACACTGCCGCAAATTTCCTAAGTTAGGTATCGATCCACAACACACTTACCTGGAAATTTGCGACGGTGTAACTCAAATCCGTCCGGCGCAAGGCGTTCCTAATCTAATGGGGCGAGTCCTATTTAAATTAGGCGCGCTCCCGCGCCGGACGTACTGTGCATGCTTGTGACGCAAATTTCCCGACGTGCTTTGCGCGACGTCATTTTTTGATCGGCGCGGCGCGTAGCGTATTTCCGTATTCCCGTACGGCTTACGCAATCGACGTAAAATTTAAAAATTTGACGCGGGAAGGACGGCCATACTTTACACAGCAGTACGCCTGCTGTGTAAAAGTAGGGCTGGTTTACAAAAGTGTAACTAAGCGACGGGACACTAACGTAGCGGCGACGTAGCGAACGCGAAAAAGCTTTGAGGATCGACGCAACTCCTCATTAGCATACCCGACGCGTAATTTCGACGATGAATGCCCCCAGCGGCGGTCGCGGTACTGCATCTTAAGATCCGTCAGTGTAAAACTATTACACCTGCCGGATCTTCTGTCTATCTCTTGGAAGCTGATTCTGTGGATCAGTTCCAAAGATAGAAACAGGGATACGCCGGCGTATCAGTAGATACGCCGGCGTATCCCTTTTGAGGATCTGGCCCTTTGTATCTACAATGTTGTGTAGTGATAGCCAGATTCAGAGAGAGATACGCCGTCGTAACTCTGAATCTGCGCCGTCGTAAATTTAAGTGTATTCTCAAATTGAGATACACTTAAATCTAGCTAAGATACGACCGCAGGCGCCGTCGTATCTTAGCTGTCTATTTAGGCCCGCAGCTAGGGGCGTGTACGCCGATTTACGCCTATAACGCGTAAATCAGCGAGATACGCCTATTCACGAACGTACGCTTGCCCGTCGCAGTAAAGATACGCCGTTTCCGTAAGGCGTTTTCAGGCCTTAAGTTATTCCACCAAAAAGATGGCGTAGCCAATGTTAAGTATGGACGTCGGAACCGCGTCAAATTTTTTTTTTTTTTACGTCGTTTGCGTAAGTCGTCCGTGAATGGGGCTGGGCGTAATTTACGTTCACGTCGAAACCAATAAGTCTTTGCGGCGTAATTTGGAGCATGCGCACTGGGATATGTCCACGGACGGCGCATGCGTCGTTCGTTCAAAACGTCAATCACGTCGAGTCACGATTCATTAGCATAAAACACGCCCACCTCTTCACAATTTGAATTAGGCGCGCTTAGGCCGGCACATTTACGCTACGCCGCCGTAACTTAGGACGCAAGTTCTTTGTGAATACAGCACTTGCCTCTCTAACTTACGGTGGCATAGCGTAGATGAGATACGCTACACCTGCCTAACGTTAGGCTCATCTACATGAATCCAGCTATGAGTGTACAGCTTGTATAACGGTGTAAATTTGCCGTCCCCTCAAAATAACTCAACACACAGCCATTCTTGTCTAAACCGCTGGCAACAAAAGTCAGTACACCCTTAAGTGAAAATGTCCAAATTGGGCACAAAGGTCTAGATTCACAGAGAGCAAGGCGCACATTACGCCGCCGTAGAGCAAATACCGTACGACGCGGAGAGGCAAGCATTGCATTCAGCAAGCCAGTGCTCCCAGCGCTGCGCCAGCGTGGCGTGGGTTTCGAAGGCGCACGCCGGCGTAGGTGGAAGTGGGCGTGAACCCATGCAAATGAGGCGTGACCCCATGCAAATGATGGGCAGAGCGCCAGACAGGTACGTATCACGAACTGCGGATGCGCCAGGACGTGGACGCATGCACAGCACCCCCCCTGCTCACAACCACGCCGGCACAACTGCCTAAGCTACGCAGGATCACCGCGTACGCCGTGAACGCAACGTACGCCCAGCCAGACACACGTCCAACGCACAATACGCCGGCTTGTGTTCCCTGGTGCAGACCTGAGCATGTCTGTTGCCGGGTTGCACCTAATTTATGGGGAATAACTTTACGCCGGACGTACAACTTACGCGCATCTAGCGTAGCATGCGCCGGGCACACGCACGTTTGTGAATCTGCGTATTTCCCTCATTTACATGTTTGAATGGCTAATCAATGGGAGCAGCACCATGCGCCCAGCCCATATGTGCGCCCACCCTACGCCGGCGTGTGTAAGCTACGTCGGCAGGGTGTAGCCTGTATTTAGGCGCATGTTGGTTTGTGGGTCTGGCGCACACATACGCCGGCGCACATTTGCACTTACATCGGCGTAACGTGTTATACGTCAACATGTTAACGTGTTCTACGTCAACAAGGAACCTCCACCAAATACAAGAAATGTCTGACCTCGGTGCTTCCCAACAAGGAACCTCCACCAACTACAAGAAACGTCTGACCTCTGTGCTTCCCAACAAGGAACCTCCACCAACTACAAGAAACGTCTGACCTCTCTGCTTCCCAACAAGGAACCTCCACCAACTACAAGAAACGTCTGACCTCTCTGCTTCCCAACAAGGAACCTCCACCAACTACAAGAAACGTCTGACCTCTGTGCTTCCCAACAAGGAACCTCCACCAACTACAAGAAACGTCTGACCTCTGTGCTTCCCAACAAGGAACCTCCACCAACTACAAGAAACGTCTGACCTCTCTGCTTCCCAACAAGGAACCTCCACCAACTACAAGAAACGTCTGACCTCTGTGCTTCCCAACAAGGAACCTCCACCAACTACAAGAAACGTCTGACCTCTGTGCTTCCCAACAAGGAACCTCCACCAACTACAAGAAACGTCTGACCTCGGTGCTTCCCAACAAGGAACCTCCACCAACTACAAGAAACGTCTGACCTCGGTGCTTCCCAACAAGGAACCTCCACCAACTACAAGAAACGTCTGACCTCGGTGCTTCCCAACAAGGAACCTCCACCAACTACAAGAAACGTCTGACCTCGGTGCTTCCCAACAAGGAACCTCCCCCAACTACAAGAAACGTCTGACCTCGGTGCTTCCCAACAAGGAACCTCCACCAACTACAAGAAACATCTGACCTCTGTGCTTCCCAACAAGGAACCTCCACCAACTACAAGAAACGTCTGACCTCGGTGCTTCCCAACAAGGAACCTCCACCAACTACAAGAAACGTCTGACCTCTGTGCTTCCCAACAAGTTTCTCCACCAACTACAAGAAACGTCTGACCTCTGTGCTTCCCAACAAGGAACCTCCACCAACTACAAGAAACGTCTGACCTCTGTGCTTCCCAACAAGGAACCTCCACCAACTACAAGAAACGCCTGACCTCTGTGCTTCCCAACAAGGAACCTCCACCAACTACAAGAAA
This sequence comes from Rana temporaria, assembly GCF_905171775.1. Lineage (NCBI taxonomy): Eukaryota > Metazoa > Chordata > Amphibia > Anura > Ranidae > Rana > Rana temporaria. The sequence continues at coordinate 6,605,388 of NC_053496.1, forward strand.
CGTCTGACCTCGGTGCTTCCCAACAAGGAACCTCCACCAACTACAAGAAACGTCTGACCTCGGTGCTTCCCAATAAGGAACCTCCACCAACTACAAGAAACGTCTGACCTCTGTGCTTCCCAACAAGGAACCTCCACCAACTACAAGAAACGTCTGACCTCGGTGCTTCCCAACAAGGAACCTCCACCAACTACAAGAAACGTCTGACCTCGGTGCTTCCCAACAAGGAACCTCCACCAACTACAAGAAACGTCTGACCTCTGTGCTTCCCAACAAGGAACCTCCACCAACTACAAGAAACGTCTGACCTCGGTGCTTCCCAACAAGGAACCTCCACCAACTACAAGAAACGTCTGACCTCGGTGCTTCCCAACAAGGAACCTCCACCAACTACAAGAAACGTCTGACCTCGGTGCTTCCCAACAAGGAACCTCCCCCAACTACAAGAAACGTCTGACCTCGGTGCTTCCCAACAAGGAACCTCCACCAACTACAAGAAACATCTGACCTCTGTGCTTCCCAACAAGGAACCTCCACCAACTACAAGAAACGTCTGACCTCGGTGCTTCCCAACAAGGAACCTCCACCAACTACAAGAAACGTCTGACCTCTGTGCTTCCCAACAAGTTTCTCCACCAACTACAAGAAACGTCTGACCTCTGTGCTTCCCAACAAGGAACCTCCACCAACTACAAGAAACGTCTGACCTCTGTGCTTCCCAACAAGGAACCTCCACCAACTACAAGAAACGCCTGACCTCTGTGCTTCCCAACAAGGAACCTCCACCAACTACAAGAAACGTCTGACCTCGGTGCTTCCCAACAAGGAACCTCCACCAACTACAAGAAACGTCTGACCTCGGTGCTTCCCAATAAGGAACCTCCACCAACTACAAGAAACGTCTGACCTCTGTGCTTCCCAACAAGAGTTTCTCCACCAACTACTAAGTCAGCTTATTTTACTCACTGAAGTGCAATAACATTTGTATTGTGTGCTTTTTCTGGATTTTTGGTTGATTTTCTGTCTCCATCATATAAAATACACCAATGATAAGAATTATAGGGCCAAATCCTCAAAAGAGATACGCAGGCGGATCTGCTGTTCCGCCTGCGTATCCCTGTGCCTATCTTTGGAACTGATCCACAGAATCAGTTTTCCAAAGATAGGCAGAAGATCCGACATCTATAAGAGACTTACACTGTCGGATCTTAGGATGCAGTACCGCATCCGCGGCTGGGGGCATTTCGTGTCGTGTCGAAATGCCGCCTAGCGTATGCAAATTAAGACTTACGGCGATCCACAAAGCTTTTCAGCTTCGTTTTTTCGCTGTAAGTTTTAGTTTGCATGTGTAAAATTAGGGCTGCTTTTACAAAGTGTAAACTGTTTACACCTTGTAAAAGTAGACCCTTCTTCCTCGCGACGCGTTTTTTTTTTATTTTGAATTTTTTTTCCCCCGACGCAACTTTTTTACCCGGCGCGATCCTCAAAACTCGGCGTATCGTAAAAACACGCGATGCACGTCGGCAAAAATGACGTCACGGGCATGCGCAGTACGTCCGGCGCGGGAGCGCGCCTAATTTAAATGGGAATCGCCCATTTGTATTAGGAACGCCTTGCGCCGGACGGAGTTAAGTTGCACTGCCGAAAATTTCCAGGTAAGTGCTTTGAGGATCGGCACCTAACTTGGAAGATTTGCGGCAGTGTAACTTAACTCGGAAAAGTTAAGTTGAGCCCGTTTGAGGATTTGGCCCATAGACCCTTCATTTCTTTGTAAGTGGGCAAATCTTACACCATCTGCAGGGGAGCAAATCATACCCCCACCCCCCGTAAATAATATGAAATACATGGGTTAATATGAAATCCTGCTACAAGTTCCCATTTACTGCAACACAACAACTCCCACGGCTTGCAAGCACTTTGGATAACCCGTAACACAGAAGGAACCGACGTGATTAATATACTGAATGAGTGAGAAGCGATATTGGATTCTTAGGCGGATAATGCTTCCTCCTCGGGGGCTAAATATAGATCACAATACGCTCGGTAAGATTAATAGATCAGGTAATAACATTGCTTTTCCCGTTTTGTATCACCTTTTAATTGCCACCTTGTTGTTACATGTTTTTAATTATATTTATATTATGCGTGTCCATAACTCAGACGTGCCTCACATAATTCACTGCTATATCCTTAAACCGGGACCAAGATTAATGGGTGGTTCGTCCTACAGAGAGCTACAGCAAAACCAGCCGACCTGTGCCGCGACCTGTGCCGTGTGACGCGACCTGTGTCGTGTGACGCGACCTGTGCCGTGTGACGCGACCTGTGCCGTGTGACGCGACCTGTGCCGCGACCTGTGCCGTGTGACGCGACCTGTGCCGTGTGAAGCGACCTGTGCCGTGTGACGCGACCTGTGCAGCGACCTGTGCCGTGTGATGCGACCTGTGCCGTGTGATGCAACCTGTGCCGTGTGACGCGTTCGGGGTGGGTTAAGGTTTTATGGAAGCCTTTCAGAGTTCCATCAGAATAAGTGGGGCCCAGGTCTCATCAGTTCAAAAGTGGGGGCCCGGGCCTCATCAGTTCAAAAGTGGAGCCTGGGTCTCATCAGTTCGAAAGTGGGGGCCCGGGTCTCATCAGTTCGAAAGTGGGGGCCCGGGCCTCATCAGTTCAAAAGTGGGAGCCCCAGCCTCATCAGTTCAAAAGTGGGAGCCCCGGCCTCATCAGTTCAAAAGTGGGAGCCCCGGCCTCATCAGTTCAAAAGTGGGAGCCCCGGCCTCATCAGTTCAAAAGTGGGAGCCCCGGCCTCATCAGTTCAAAAGTGGGAGCCCCGGCCTCATCAGTTCAAAAGTGGGAGCCCCGGCCTCATCAGTTCAAAAGTGGGAGCCCCGGCCTCATCAGTTCAAAAGTGGGAGCCCCGGCCTCATCAGTTCAAAAGTGGGAGCCCCGGCCTCATCAGTTCAAAAGTGGGAGCCCCGGCCTCATCAGTTCAAAAGTGGGAGCCCCGGCCTCATCAGTTCAAAAGTGGGAGCCCCGGCCTCATCAGTTCAAAAGTGGGAGCCCCGGCCTCATCAGTTCAAAAGTGGGAGCCCCGGCCTCATCAGTTCAAAAGTGGGAGCCCCGGCCTCATCAGTTCAAAAGTGGGAGCCCCGGCCTCATCAGTTCAAAAGTGGGAGCCCCGGCCTCATCAGTTCAAAAGTGGGAGCCCCGGCCTCATCAGTTCAAAAGTGGGGGCCCGGGCCTCATCAGTTCAAAAGTGGGAGGCCCGGCCTCATCAGTTCAAAAGTGGGAGGCCCGGCCTCATCAGTTCAAAAGTGGGAGGCCCGGCCTCATCAGTTCAAAAGTGGGAGGCCCGGCCTCATCAGTTCAAAAGTGGGGGCCCGGGTCTCATCAGTTCAAAAGTGGGGGCCCGGGTCTCATCAGTTCAAAAGTGGAGCCTGGGCACCTGCTGAGCAGGAGGGCTAGCAGTACTGCCTTACTGCTCACAGTTGTGACTTTTGTGCAGCACTGCACTTCTACTTTTCTTCCTCTCGCTGCACTGCAGGCAGGGTTGGCCCTACCATTTGTCCAGCTCAGTCCATTGGACCCAGGCAGTACTTTGAGAGGGATGGCAAATTGACACCCAAGATTTTTTTCCCCAGCAAATTTGTGTGTCATCCAGGGTGACAACTGGCCCCCAGGCCACTCTCCACTGCCCTGTAAAAAAACAAACAAAACATGCATACTCATAGATACCTACCCTACCCTGTCCATGCACGACCCTAGGCCCGCCCATGCACGACCCTAGGCCCGTCCATGCACGACCCTAGGCCCGTCCATGCACGAACCTAGGCCCGTCCATACACGAACCTAGGCCCGTCCATACACGAACCTAGGCCCGTCCATACACGAACCTAGGCCCGTCCATACACGAACCTAGGCCCGTCCATACACGAACCTAGGCCCGTCCATACACGAACCTAGGCCCGTCCATACACGAACCTAGGCCCGTCCATACACGAACCTAGGCCCGTCCATACACGACCCTAGGCCCGTCCATACACGAACCTAGGCCCGTCCATACACGAACCTAGGCCCGTCCATACACGAACCTAGGCCCGTCCATACACGAACCTAGGCCCGTCCATACACGAACCTAGGCCCATCCATACACGAACCTAGGCCCATCCATACACGAACCTAGGCCCATCCATACACGAACCTAGGCCCATCCATACACTATTCTGTTACTATTAAGTAATAATCATAATCAATAATAATAATAATAATAATAATAATAATAATAAAAAAATATATATAAATTAACCAAAATGTAATTATTTTTTTTTTATTTACTGGTGTTTTTTCTCTAACAACCGAGTTCTGTGATCACTGTAGCTAACAAAGGCAAAATCTTCATAAATATGCTTATGCCGCCGCCGCCGCCTGAGCGCGCTTTTATCTTTGTCAATACCCACAGGGATCGCAGCCAACTAGCGCTGCCACTAAAAGCTTTTACTAGGAATCATATTCAAATATATGCCTGAAATTGAGCAAACAAAAAGAATAAAAAGTAAAAAAAATATGTATTTCTTTTTATTACAATTACAGGAAATCATATTAAAATATATGCCTGAAATTGAGCAAACAAAAAGAATAAAAAAAATAAAAATGTATTTTTTTTTTTTATTATAATTAATGGAAATCATAATATATGCCTGAAATTGAGCAAACAAAAAGCAATAAAAAAAAAAAATGTATTTTTTTGTTTTATTATAATTAATAAAAATATATGCCTAAAATTGAGCAAACAAAAATAAAAATAAAAATAAAAAATTATTTACGTATTTCTTTTTATTCTAATTACTGGAAATCATATTAAAATATATGCCTGAAATTGAGCGAACAAAAAGCAAAAAATAAAAAATCTATTTATTTTTATTATAATTAATGGAAATCATATTAAAAATAGGTGCCTAAAATTGAGCAAACAAAAAGAATAAAAAGGAAAAAAAAAAATGATTTACGTATTTCTTTTTATTATAATTACTGGAAATCATATTAAATTATATGCCTAAAATTGAGCAAACAAAAAGAATAAAAAGGAAAAATAAATAAAAAATTATTTACATATTTCTTTTTATTATAATTACTGGAAATCATATTAAAATATATGCCTGAAATTAAGCGAACAAAAAGCAAAAATAAATAAATAAAATGTATTTATTTTTATTATAATTAATGGAAATCATATTAAAAATAGATGCCTGAAATTGAGCAAAAAAAAAATAATGTATTTACGTATTTCTTTTTATTATAATTACTGGAAATCATATTAAAATATATGTCTAAAAAAAGAATAAAAAGCAAAAAAAAAAAAAAAAAATGTATTTTTTTATTTACGTATTTCTTTTTATTATAATTTTTTTTCCTTTGTTTTGGCCTTACCTGCTCCTCGGCTAATTGCGAGATGTGATTCACGGCGGCGTAGGATTCGATCTTAGGATTAAAGTGGTTTATAATGGCCCTGGAAGAGAGAAAAAAAAAGACAAAAACAAAGCGATTTGTATTAATAAGCATGTCTATCTTCTCGGCGTGAGATTAGCGGCTACCGCTTCTCCGCGCCGTTTCTGATACTTGTGGGACAGAGACAGCGCTAAGTATGCCCCCCCAAGCCCCCCTCCGAGGTTTCCGATCGAAGTTCAAAAAATAATTGGCTGTATCCAGAGAGAGAGCAGCGAAGGGGGGGAAGGGCAGGGGAGCAACCCAAACAAAATTAAACGTGTAATCTCGCCGCATGCTGCGTCTAGAGCTTGAAAAGGGCAGCGCCAATCTCTGGGAGACCCGAGTGCCATTAAACCTGGTTAAGGATTTCGGTGATTTAAAAGAAAAAAAAAAAAGGAAAAAAAAAAAATAACATTTCACTAAAGCAACCAGTTTAAGAAAACAAAAATCCACGTTTTCTTACAGTCATACATTATAAGATTAAGTGTTTTTGGATGAGCTTTATTTATTTTTTTAATATACTTTTAAACTTAAATATCTATTTTTATACCCAAACACAGTGGCAAAACTTACCAGGGTCACAAAGGTTGCCCTTGCGTTCCGCCACTGCTGTGGAGTCCCAGCGGGGTTGTTGGCCGCAGGGCTCTGAGCTGAGAGCATCTCTTTCATACAGCCCTGCAGCGGTTCAAACCATTTGGTGGAGGGGGGGGGGGTTATCGTGGGGGGGGGTTGTTTTTCAGGGATTGGGCTTGGCCTCTTAGTTCCAGTGAAGGGAACTCTTAAAGCGGTTCTCCACCCTAAAGTGGAGTCCCGCTGATCGGAACCCTCCCCCCCTCCGGTGTCACATTTGACACCTTTCAGGGGGGAGGGGGGTGCAGATACCTGTCTAAAGACAGGTATTTGCACCCACTTCCGGCCACACGCTACGGGTGAAAGACGGGTTTTTCTGACTTCCCGTTGTGTGCTGGGAACACTCGGCTCCCAGCACACAGCGTGTGAGCCAATCGGCGGGCGCAGCGCGACTCGCGCATGCGCCGTAGGGAACCGGGCAGTGAAGCCGCAGCGCTTCACTTCCTGGTTCCCTCAGCGTGGATGGCGGGGGGAGCAGCAGAGAGACGAGCGATCGCTCGTCCTCTGCTGCGATCGGCGCTGGACTCCAGGACAGGTAAGTGTCCTAATATTAAAAGTCAGCAGCTGCAGTATTTGTAGCTGCTGGCTTTTAATATTTTTTCCCCGTGGCACATCCGCTTTAAGGCGTCGGCATACCAAAGATTTTGGACAATTTTCAACTTTGTGGAAACCATTTGGGGACGGCCCCTTCCTGTTCCAACATGACTGCACAAAGCAAGGTCCATAAAGACATAGATGAGAGATTTTGGGGTGGAGGAACTTGACTGGCCTGCACAGAGTCCTGATCTCAACCCAATAGACCTGGCTCGCAGTCTCCGCTCTAATTCATCCCAAAGGTGTTCTATAGGGTTGAGGCCAGGACTCTGTGCAGGCCAGTCATGTTCCTCAACCCCAAACTCGCTTATCCATGTCTTTATGGACCTTGCTTTGTGCACCGGTGGGCAGTCATGTTGGAACAGAAAAGGGGCCGTCCCCAAACTGTTCCCACAAAGTTGGGAGCATTTAATTGTCCAAAATGTCTTGGTATGCCGACGCCTTAAAGGGGTTATAAAGGTTTTTTTTTTTTCATTGGCCAAGGTGAAAAAATAAATGGCAATGACGGCCCCCCCAGCCCCCCCCCCATTTTACTTACCTAAGCCCCGAAACTCTGTGGGCTCGTTGCCGCGACGATTTCCCCCAGCTCGAGTCGGCTCGTCATTGGATATTGATAGCAACGCAGTCATTGGCTCGCGCTGCTGTCAATCGCATCCAATGACACGGCGCGCCGGGGGGCGGGGCCGAGTGATACAGTCGACGGCTGTATCACGGGAGCGCGCCCGCAAGAACTAACCCCCATGGGAGAGAGCTCCCATGAAGGGGGTTAGTTCTTGCGGGGAGGAGCCGAGACAGCAACAGAGGGAAGCCAGAAGACCAGGATCGGGGGGCCACTGTGTGCAAAACAAACTGCACAGTGGAGGCAAGTATAACATGTTTGTTATTTATTTTATTTTTTTAAATGGGAACCTTTAGTGTCCCTTTAAGAGTTCCCTTCACTGGAATTAAGGGGCTAAGCTCAACCCCTGAACAACAACCCCACACCATAATCCCCCCTCCACCAAATGGTTTGGACCGAGGTGCAGGGCTGTATGAAAGAGACGCTCTCAGCTCAGAGCCCTGCGGCCAACAACCCCGCTGGGACCCCACGACAGCAAGGGCCCGATCACAGTAGCTGCAGGTACCGTTGTTTAGAGCGGGCCGTCAGGGATAACAACCGATGTGGCTAAAAGTCGCTTGGTTGTTCCCCCGGAGGAGCGAGAGGGGACATCCCCCCCCCTTCTGCCGCCTCCACCGCTCTGACTGGGCCTCCCGTCCCACCAGGAGACCCGATCCACACGATGCGCCTCTTCCGGCGCCTCGTGACAGACTGGAACGAAGCTGTAAACGGCTTTGTTTCAGTCTCCTGACTGTAAACACGGAAGCGACGTCACTTCCCGGTTTACTCTGATGTCAATGGCGCCAGATTTAAAAACAAATATACAGTATTCAGAATCTGCGTTTTCGGCGATCTGAATACTTTGCAGTGTAAAGGAGGTATTTGGAGGTCTTTTAGACCAGGGCTCGACAAACCCCCGGGTGCCAGGTCGCAATTTCGACTATAATTAGCCACTAGAATTAGCGACTTGGCGCGGCACAGCTGGTGTACCATGTCTTCGTGCACGCACCCCCCTTGCGATCTCGTCGGGCCGCGCCGGCCGGTAATTGAGGCCGCGGCTTTGCGGCCTTCTGCAGTCCTAGGCTTCTTTCTGGAATCTGGCGCCCTCTTGTGGTGGCCGCTGGTACGACAAGACAACCAGCAATGCTAATGGAGCTTCCCTGCCTGTTTTTATTGCCCGCCCATCTCCTTCCCTTAGAACCCCCAAACATGATATATATTTTATTCTAAACACCCTAGAAAATGAAGTGGCGGTCGTTGCAATACTTTCTGTCACACCGTATTTGCGCAGCGGTCTTACAAGCGCACTTTTTTGGGAAAGAATACACTTTTTTTATAAAAAAATAAGACAACAGTAAAGATAGCCCAATTTCGTTTTTTTTGTTGTGAAAGATAATGTTACACCGAATAAATTGATACCCAACATGTCACGCTTTAAAATTGCGCCAGCTCGTGGAATGGCGACAAACATTTACCCTTAAAAATCTCCATAGGCGACGTTTAAAAAATTCTACAGGTTGCATCTTTTGAGTTGCAGAGGAGGTCTAGGGCTAGAATTATTGCTCTCGCTCTACCAATCGCGGCGATACCTCACATGTGTGGTTTGAACACCGTTGTCTAACGCGGGTGCTACTCACGTATGCGTTCGCTTCTGCGCGCGAGCGCTCGGTGGGACGGGGCGCGTTCCTGGCTCCTAACTTTTTTAGCTGGCTGCTACATTCCAAGCAAATTTGCACTGTTATTATTGTATCATCTGATTTTCCAAAAGTCACTGGTTGAGTCACGCCCCTCCAGCCTGTCTTTAGAATAGGAGGGAGGAGAAGCCTCCATTAATCTACATGCTAATCTATTCCCACCCCCATTGTGTTTAGCTGGTTAGTGGGTGGAGGAGAGAAAGAGGGTGGGAGGGAGTGGGCTGCCACTGTGTATACTTTATGTACTTTAAGGGGGGAGCAGCTGGAGGTGGTAAAAATACAGCTCAATCCCCCCCACTGACTGCCCCTCCGGCCCCCTGCACATTTTTACCAAACACCGACTGCAAGTGTTAACAAGGTCCAAGACCGCTCTTCTCTTCTGATTGAAACTACTTCTACTGAGCTGTCTGACAAGGGATGAGTTACTAGAGCAATTCTCACCCCCATTCTGCCCCCCAAATTGCCCCTCCCAATACAAATGTAACTTCAACTTCCTTGTGGAGCCCCCAACTCCCCCCCTCCCGCCTCACATAATACCACAGTGCCCAGGGCAGCCGCCCCTCCTGCCTCACATGATAACACAGTAGCCAGGGCAGCCGTCCCACCTCACACGATACCACAGCACCCAGGGTAGCCACCCCTCCTGCCCCCGCCTCACATGATAGCACGCCGCCCCTCCTGCCTCACATGATAGCACAGTGCCCAGAGCAGCCCCACCTCCTGTCCTGGCCTTGGTAGTAACTGCCTAACAACCCCCGCCTCACATGATACCACAGCACCCAGGGCAGATGCCCCTCCTGAATCACATGGTGCCCGGGGCAGCCGCCCTCCACCTCACATGATACCGCAGCTGCCCCCCGCCTCACATGATACCACAGCTCCCAGGGAAGCCGCCCCTCCTGCCTCACATGATACCACAGCGCCCAGGGCAGCCCCACCTCCTATCCTGGCCTTAGTAGTAACTGCCTAACAACCCCCTCCTTGCCTCACATGGTACCACAGCTCCCAGGGCAGCCGCCCCTCCTGCCCCCTGTCTCACATGATACCACAGCTCCCAGGGCAGCCACCCCTCCTGCCCCCTGCCTCACATGATACCACAGCGCCCAGGGCAGCCCCACCTCCTGTCCTGGCCTTAGTAGTAACTGCCTAACAACCCCCCCCCCCCTCGCCTCATATGGTACCACAGCTCCCAGGGCAGCTGCCCCCCGCCTCACATGATACCACAGCTCCCAGGGCAGCCACCCCTCCTGCCCCCTGCCTCACATGATACCACAGCGCCCAGGGCAGCCCCACCTCCTGTCCTGGCCTTAGTAGTAACTGCCTAACAACCCCCCCTCGCCTCACATGGTACCACAGCGCTCAGGGCAGCCGCCCCTCCTGCCTCATATGATACCACAGTGCCCAGGGCAGCCGCACCCCCTTAAACATGATACCACAGCGCCCAGGGTAGCCACCCCTCCTGCCCCCGCCTCACATGATACCACAGCGCCCAGGGCAGCCCCCAAATTGCCCCTCCCAACACAAATACAACTTGAACCTCCTTATGGAGCTCCTCCCCCGCCTCACATGATACCACAGCGCCCAGGGCAGGGTCCCCTCCTGCCCCCCGCCTCACATGATACCACAGCGCCCAGGGCAGGGTCCCCTCCTGCCCCCCGCCTCACATGATACCACAGTGCCCAGGGCAGCCCCACCTCCTGTCCTGGCCTTGGCAATAACTGCCTAACAACCACGTGCACCACCTACAAGCGGTGTCCCTGTTTTTTTGCTAGCCTGCACCGGTGTCACCGGAGATCCGTGTTATTCTAAAAAGGTGTCAGGGAACGTAAAGAGTGACAGATCACTTCATTGATCTCTCACACAACAAAACCCTGAATGAATAAGTCACAACATTGTTTTCCTGCCGACAATGAAATCAATTCACAGAGCTGACAATGACATAACTAATATCTCCATAACCAGCGAATGCAATTACGCGTGCCGCCGTGCATGAAACCGCGTGGAATGAAGACGGGGGCTCTGCCTACACACAACGCAATTCTCCAGCGCAATCAATTAATCAACTAAATAAAGCAATAAATAAGGGCGCAGAGACGCAATTCATTACGGGACATGACTACAATAGCAAATCAGGGAGACTCGGCGTGTGTATGGCAAGAGGAAGAATGAGAAATGATGATGATGGAAACACCAAGTATACGGGAAGAACATCCAAATCATACAAAGCCGGCACGCTGGTAAAATCCAACAAGTGTAACTTTATTGTCCCAGACAGGCAAACACAAAGCCCCCCCCCCCCCCCCCCAGGGACCTCCTTCTTTGACGCAATCTCTACAATTAAAGTCCAACTAAAGGTAAAACTTTTTCTCTTAGTTTTGGATGTGAAGAAGAATTAGAACACCTATTGGGGAGATTCACTCTTTTCACTCCCATGTACACAACAGGCTCCTCCCATGTACAAGAGTATCCCAGACTCCTCCCATGTACAAGAGTATCCCAGGCTCCTCCCATGTACAAGAGCATCCCAGGCTCCTCCCATGTACAAGAGCATCCCAGGCTCCTCCCATGTACAAGAGCATCCCAGACTCCTCCCATGTACAAGAGTATCCCAGACTCCTCCCACGTACAAGAGTATCACAGACACCTCCCATGTACACAAGTATCACAGGCTCCTCCCATGTACATAAGTATCACAGGCTCCTCCCATGTACAAGAGTATCACAGACTCCTCCCATGTACAAGAGTATCACAGACTCCTTCCATGTACAAGAGCATCCCAGACTCCTTCCATGTACAAGAGCATCCCAGACTCCTTCCATGTACAAGAGCATCCCAGACTCCTTCCATGTACAAGAGCATCCCAGACTCCTTCCATGTACAAGAGCATCCCAGACTCCTCCCATGTACAAGAGTATCACAGATACCTCCCATGTACACAAGTATCACAGACTCCTCCCATGTACATACGTATCACAGACTCCTCCCATGTACAAGAGCATCCCAAGCTCCTCCCATGTACAAGAGTATCACAGACTCCTCCCATGTACACAAGTACCCAAGACTCCTCCCATGTACAAGAAAATCACAGACGCCTCCCATGTACACAAGTATCACAGACTCCTCCCATGTACACAAGTATCAGAGGCTCCTCCCATGTACAAGAGTATCAGAGGCTCCTCCCATGTACAAGAGTATCACAGACTCCTCCCATGTACACAAGTATCACAGACTCCTCCCATGTACACAAGTATCACAGACTCCTCCCATGTACACAAATATCACAGGCTCCTCCCATGTACACAAGTATCAGAGGCTCCTCCCATGTACAAGAGTATCAGAGGCTCCTCCCATGTACAAGAGTATCACAGACTCCTCCCATGTACACAAGTATCACAGACTCCTCCCATGTACACAAATATCACAGGCTCCTCCCATGTACAAGAGTATCACAGACTCCTCCCATGTACACAAGTACCCAAGACTCCTCCCATGTACAAGAAAATCACAGACACCTCCCATGTACACAAGTATCACAGACTCCTCCCATGTACACAAGTATCACAGACTCCTTCCATGTACACAAGAATCAGAGGCTCCTCCCATGTACAAAAGTATCACAGACTCCTCCATTGTACATATGTTTCACAGGCTCCTCCCACGTACATAAGTATCACAGGCTCCTCCCACGTACACAAGTATCACAGGCTCCTCCTACGTACACAAGTATCACAGGCTCCTCCCATGTACATAAGTATCACAGACTCCTCCCATGTACACAAGTATCACAGGCTCCTCCCATGTACATAAGTATCACAGACTCCTCCCATGTACACAAGTATCACAGGCTCCTCCCATGTACATAAGTATCACAGACTCCTCCCATGTACACAAGTATCACAGGCTCCTCTCATGTACATAAGTATCACAGACTCCTCCCATGTACACAAGTATCACAGACTCCTCCCATGTACATAAGTATCACAGGCTCCTCCCATGTACAAGAGTATCACAGGCTCCTCCCACATACATAAGTATCACATGCTCCTCCCATCTACATAAGTATCACAGGCTCCTCCCATCTACATAAGTATCACAGGCTCCTCCCATGTACATAAGTATCACAGACTCCTCCCATGTACATAAGTATCACAGACTCCTCCCATGTACATAAGTATCACAGACTCCTCCCATGTACACAAGTATCACAGGCTCCTCCCATGTACATAAGTATCACAGACTCCTCCCATGTACATAAGTATCACAGACTCCTCCCATGTACACAGACATTTTCAGATCTCTCCAGAGATGTTCAATCGGGTTCAAGTCTGGGCTCTGGCTGGGCCAATCAAGGGCATTCATAGAGTAGTCCCGTAGCCACTCCTTTGGTATCTTGGCTGTGCTTTTAGGGTCCTTGCCCTGTTGGAAGATGAAAAATGTCAGGGTGAAGTCCCCTCCTCTTTCGGGGGAAGTCGGGCCCCGGCCAGCCAGCTTGGGACAGTAAGGGGGTGAAAGTGTCCGGTATTTGAAGGGGTTAAACTTGGAAGACAAAAAGTGTGTCATAACGAGCCCGTGGTCTTCACGTGGCTCTTGTATGTAACTTTGTACCGCGTTCCTAGAGAAAAGTTTCGATCGGGGGGGGGGGGGGATCACGCCAGGTCACGGAGCGATCGTTCAATACACGGTTCCACGCAGATTCCTACAAGCTGACAGCGCGTCGGAGGTCATTAGCGTCCCGGCGCAGCTCGGTGAACATTCTAATTGACCGGCTGCGACACTTGACAAGATTCACAAATCGGCGGCGTCAGACGAGGACGGGGCGCTCCGCAAACCATCTCCGGATCCGGCGCCAAGACAGGCGGAAAAGAGCTGGAAATGATTGAATCAATTAAAGAATAAAAAAAAAGTTACACCGACTGCAAACTTGGTAAGTTGCCGAGACGGGACAAAGGTCACGGGTGGGTCAGCAATCCATGGAAGGTTCCTTGAAGAAGGCCGGTCACATTTCACTTAAAAGGTGGTTTGAGTAAATGTTGGATTTTGGGGGGACCCCCCCCCCCCCCAGAGGCAAGACCCAGTAGGCTTTGTCTCCACTTGTTAGTTACAGTTAGCTACTTTGCCACTAGGTGGCTCTGTACCAGAATAGTGTCTGGTTACAGCAGACAGTGTCATCAGGTGTTAGGCCCCTTTTAGACAAAGCCCTCCTGTAATGATGTCAGGACCCATGTATAAGCCAAGTTGGGGGAGGGGCGCACGGTCTCTTGGAGCATGGGAGCCAAGCATTTGTGACACTGGAGTCATAAAGGGATGGATATGGTCACCAACAATACTCAGGTAGGCCGTGGTGTTTAATCGATATCCCATCCCCCACACCATTACACCCCCACCACCAGCCTGAACCGGTGATACCCCATCCCCCCACACCATTACACCCCCACCACCAGCCTGAACCGGTGATACCCCATCCCCCCACACCATTACACCCCCACCACCAGCCTGAACCGGTGATACCCCATCCCCCCCCACCATTACACCCGCACCACCACCAGCCTGACCCGGTGATACCCCATCCCCCCCCACCATTACACCCCCACCACCAGCCTGACCCGGTGATACCCCATCCCCCCCCACCATTACACCCCCACCACCAGCCTGACCCGGTGATACCCCATCCCCCCACCATTACACCCCCACCACCAGCCTGACCCGGTGATACCCCATCCCCCCACCATTACACCCCCACCACCAGCCTGAACCGGTGATACCCCATCCCCCCACACCATTACACCCCCACCACCAGCCTGAACCGGTGATACCCCATCCCCCCACACCATTACACCCCCACCACCAGCCTGACCCGGTGATACCCCATCCCCCCACACCATTACACCCCCACCACCAGCCTGACCCGGTGATACCCCACCCCCCCCACACCATTACACCCCCACCACCACCAGCCTGACCCGGTGATACCCCATCCCCCCCCACCATTACACCCCCACCACCAGCCTGACCCGGTGATACCCCATCCCCCCCCACCATTACACCCCCACCACCAGCCTGACCCGGTGATACCCCATCCCCCCACCATTACACCCCCACCACCAGCCTGACCCGGTGATACCCCATCCCCCCACCATTACACCCCCACCACCAGCCTGAACCGGTGATACCCCATCCCCCCACACCATTACACCCCCACCACCAGCCTGAACCGGTGATACCCCATCCCCCCACACCATTACACCCCCACCACCAGCCTGACCCGGTGATACCCCATCCCCCCCCACCATTACACCCCCACCACCAGCCTGAACCGGTGATAGCATCTTGCAGCGGCATGCTATTCCATCCGGTTTGCGTTTAGTTGGACCATCATTTATTTTTCAACAGGACAATGACCCCAAACACACCTCCAGGCGGGGGAAGGGCTATTTGACCAAGAAGGAGAGTGATGGGGTGCTGCGCCAGGTGACTACCTCGTGAAGATCATCAAGAGAATGCCAAGAGTGTGCCAAGCAGTAATCAAAGCAAAAGGTGGCTACCTAGAACCTAGAATATGAAATATATTTTCAGTTGTTTTACACTTTTTTGTTCTGTATAATTCCACGTGTGTTACTTCATAGATTTGATGCCTTCAGTGTGAATCTACAATTTTCATAGTCATGAAAATAAAGAAAACTCTTTGATTGAGAAGGTGTGTCCAAACTTTTGGTCTGTACTGTATATATATCATATATATCTCTATCTATCTCTATATGTAAATAATTTATATATATATATATATATATATATATATATATATATATATATATATATATATATATATATATATATATATATATATATATATATATATATATATATATATATATATACACATACATACACACACACACAATGGGCCAGATTCACGTAGAAGTGCGGCGGCGTAACATATCGTAGATACGTTACACCGCCGCAAGTTTTCATTGCAAGTGCCTGATTCACAAAGCACTTGCGATGAAAACTACGCCGGCGGCCTCCGGCGTAAGCCCGCGTAATTCAAAGGGGCGTGTGCCATTTAAATTAGGCGCGCTCCCACGCCGGACCTTACCCGCCGTGCTTTGCGCGACGTGACGTAATTTTTTCGAACGGCGACGCGCTTAGCGTAATTCTGTATTCCCGGACGGCTTACGCAAACGACATTAATTTTTAAATTTCGACGCGGGAACTACGGCCATACTTTATACAGCACATACGTGTGCGGTGTAAAGTAAAGGCACCCAAAATGACGACTAACTTTGCGACGGGAAACTAGACTAGCGGCGACGTAGCGAACGCGAAAATCCGTCGTGGATCGCCGTAACTCCTAATTTGCATACCCGACGCTGGTTTACGACGCGAACTCCCCCCAGCGGCGGCCGCGGTACTGCATCCTAAGATCCGACAGTGTAAAACAATTTCACCTGTTGGATTTTAGGGCTATCTATGCGTAACTGATTCTATGAACCAGCCGCAGAGATACGACGGAGTATCTGAGATACTCCGTTGTATCTCCTTTGTGAATCTGGGCCTAAATTGATATATATGGATATATATGGATATATATATATATATATATATATATATATGGATATATATATATATATATATATATATATATATATATATATATATATATATATATATATATATATATATATATATATATATATACACACACATACACACACACACACATACATATACACACACACACACACACACACACACACACACATATATATATATATACACATATACATATACACACACGCACACCATATTTTTTTTTCTTTAGCAGAGACCCTAGGGAATAAAATGGCGGTCGTTGCAACTTTTTAGGTCACACGGTATTTGCGCAGCAATTTTTTAAAACGCATTTAAAGAAAAACAGTTACATGAATTTTAAAAAAATTGGTTAATCCAGAGTTCCCCCTTTGTAACGTTTCCATTGGACAAAGTAGAAAATCTCAGCCTGGGGCCCCTCCCACGCGCACGGCCATAAAGCGGCGCCGCAATGACGGTCGCGCGGCGGAATCGTTCGCTATGATCTATAAGCTTGCCTGGAATGTCGGTGCAATAAAATGCCAGCTCGTCTCCGGAGGAAACTTAACTGGTATGAAAAGATTAACCTTTCCGGGTCCCATCTGCTACAGAGAGGGGGAAAGAAATGAATACGCTTTTCTTTATGCAGACAGAGGTCCCCCCGGGGATCAGTCACCGCGGCTCACAGTCGTGTCACATCCCGGGGAAGGCAATATACAGGCAGCTGATAGCAGAAGTATTACAGATACATTCCAATTACAGCTGAAAAATGCTCACCCGCCACCTCATTAGGTGCACCTGCTCGGTAACACAAATCAGCCAATCACGTCAGCATTTAGGCATCTAGACGCGGTGAAGGCGACTTGCTGAAGTTCAAACAAAGTATCAGAATTGGGGGAATAGAGAGAGGATTGAAGTGACTTTGAACCTGGGATGGTTGTTGGCGGCAGACGGGCTGGTCTGAGTAGGTCTGGGATTTTCACACCCAACCATCTCTCGGGTTTACATGAATGGCAGGGGGAAAAAAGAGAAAATGTCCAGTGAGCGGCAGTTGTGTGGAGGAAAATGCCTTGTTGGTGTCAGGGGTCAGAGGTGAATGGGCAGACTGGTTCAAGGTGATGGAAAGACAACAGTAACTCAAATAACCCCTCGTTACATCCAAGGTATGCAGAATATCGTCTTTGAATGCAAGTGACACGCTGCATCTGGTGGCAGGCAATGGTGGCAAGTGACAAGCTGCATCTGGTGGCAGGCAATGGTGGCAAGTGACACGCTGCATCTGGTGGCAGGCAATGGTGGCAAGTGACAAGCTGCATCTGGTGGCAGGCAATGGTGGCAAGTGACAAGCTGCATCTGGTGGCAGGCAATGGTGGCAAGTGACAAGCTGCATCTAGTGGCAGGCAATGGTGGCAAGTGACAAGCTGCATCTAGTGGCTGGCAATGGTGGCAAGTGACACGCTGCATATGGTGGCAGGCAATGGTGGCAAGTGACAAGCTGCATCTGGTGGCAGGCAATGGTGGCAAGTGACACGCTGCATCTGGTGGCAGGCAATGGTGGCAAGTGACAAGCTGCATCTGGTGGCAGGCAATGGTGGCAAGTGACAAGCTGCATCTAGTGGCAGGCAATGGTGGCAAGTGACAAGCTGCATCTAGTGGCAGGCAATGGTGGCAAGTGACAAGCTGCATCTAGTGGCTGGCAATGGTGGCAAGTGACAAGCTGCATCTGGTGGCAGGCAATGGTGGCAAGTGACAAGCTGCATCTAGTGGCAGGCAATGGTGGCAAGTGACAAGCTGCATCTAGTGGCTGGCAATGGTGGCAAGTGACAAGCTGCATCTGGAGCAGGCGACTGTGGCAAGTGACAAGCTGCATCTGGAGCAGGCGACTGTGGCAAGTGACAAGCTGCACCTGGTGGCAGGCGAAATGGCAAGTGACAAGCTGCATCTGGTGGCAGGCAATGGTGGCAAGCAACCAGCTCCATCTGAAGGCAGGAGACGGTGACAAGCTGCATCTGAAAGCAGGCGATGGTGGCAAGTGACAAACTGCATCTGGTGGCAGACGACATGGCAAGTGACACGCTGCATCTGGTGGCAGGCAATGGTGGAAAGTGACAAGCTGCATCTGGTGGCAGGCAATGGTGGAAAGTGACAAGCTGCATCTGGTGGCAGGCAATGGTGGCAAGTGACACGCTGCATCTGGTGGCAGGCAATGGTGGAAAGTGACACGCTGCATCTGGTGGCAGGCAATGGTGGCAAGTGACACGCTGCATCTGGTGGCAGGCAATGGTGGCAAGTGACAAGCTGCATCTGGTGGCAGGTGATGGTGGCAAGTGACAAGCTGCATCTGGTGGCAGGCAATGGTGGCAAGCTGCATCTGGTGGCAGGCGATGGTGGCTAGTGACAAGCTGCATCTGATGGCAGGCAATGGTGGCAAGTGACAAGCTGCATCTGGTGGCAGGCGATGGTGGCTAGTGACAAGCTGCATCTGGTGGCAGGCGATGGTGGCTAGTGACAAGCTGCATCTGGTGGCAGGCAATGGTGGCAAGTGACAAGCTGCATCTGGTGGCAGGCAATGGTGGCAAGTGACAAGCTGTGGTGGCAGGCAATGGTGGCAAGTGACACGCTGCATCTGGTGGCAGGCAATGGTGGCAAGTGACACGCTGCATCAGGTGGCAGGCAATGGTGGCAAGTGATAAGCTGCATCTAATGACAGACGATGTGGCAAGTGACAAGATGTGGTGGCAGGCGATTGTGGCAAGTGACACGCTGCATCTGGTGGCAGGCAATGGTCGCAAGTGACACGCTGCATATGGTGGCAGGCAATGGTGGCAAGTGACACGCTGCATCTGGTGGCAGGCAATGGTGGCAAGTGACAAGCTGCATCTGGTGGCAGGCAATGGTGGCAAGAGACAAGCTGCATCTGGTGGCAGGCAATGGTGGCAAGTGACAAGCTGCATCTGGTGGCAGGCAATGGTGGCAAGTGACAAGCTGCATCTGGTGGCAGGCAATGGTGGCAAGTGACAAGCTGCATCTGGTGGCAGGCGATGGTGGCAAGTGACAAGCTGCATCTGGTGGCAGGCGATGGTGGCTAGTGACAAGCTGCATCTGGTGGCAGACGACATGGCAAGTGACAAGTTGCATCTGGTGGCAGGCAATGGTGGCAAGTGACAAGCTGCATCTGGTGGCAGGCAATGGTGGCAAGTGACAAGCTGCATCTGGTGGCAGGCAATGGTGGCAAGTGACAAGCTGCATCTGGTGGCAGGCGATGGTGGCTAGTGACAAGCTGCATCTGATGGCAGGCAATGGTGGCAAGTGACAAGCTGCATCTGGTGGCAGGCGATGGTGGCTAGTGACAAGCTGCATCTGGTGGCAGGCGATGGTGGCTAGTGACAAGCTGCATCTGGTGGCAGGCGATGGTGGCTAGTGACAAGCTGCATCTGGTGGCAGGCGATGGTGGCAAGTGACAAGCTGCATCTGGTGGCAGGCAATGGTGGCAAGTGACAAGCTGCATCTGATGGCAGGCGATGGTGGCAAGTGACAAGCTGCATCTGGTGGCAGGCGATGGTGGCTAGTGACAAGCTGCATCTGGTGGCAGGCGATGGTGGCAAGTGACAAGCTGCATCTGGTGGCAGGCAATGGTGGCAAGTGACAAGCTGCATCTGGTGGCAGGCAATGGTGGCAAGTGACAAGCTGCATCTGGTGGCAGGCGATGGTGGCAAGTGACGAGCTGCATCTGGTGGCAGGCGATGGTGGCAAGTGACGAGCTGCATCTGATGGCAGGCGATGGTGGCAAGTGACAAGCTGCATCTGGTGGCAGGCGATGGTGGCAAGTGACGAGCTGCATCTGATGGCAGGCGATGGTGGCAAGTGACAAGCTGCATCTGGTGGCAGGTGATGGTGGCTAGTGACAAGCTGCATCTGGTGGCAGGCGATGGTGGCAAGTGACAAGCTGCATCTGGTGGCAGGCGACATGGCAAGTGACAAGCTGCATCTGGTGGCAGGCGATGGTGGCTAGTGACAAGCTGCATCTGGTGGCAGGCGATGGTGGCAAGTGACACGCTGCATCTGGTGGCAGGCGACATGGCAAGTGACCAGCTGCATCTGGTGGCAGGCAATGGTGGCAAGCAACCAGCTCCATCTGAAGGCAGGAGACGGTGACAAGCTGCATCTGAAGGCAGGAGACGGTGACAAGCTGCATCTGGTGGCAGGGAACGGTGGCAAGTGACAAGCTGCATTGGTTCTTGCCAGAGTTTTCTTCCCACTACACCAGTCCCTGATGGCAAAAAGATTGGGGACGGCGGCCGTGGTACGCCCGTGGGGATGGCGGCGGTGGTACGCCCGTGGGGACGGCGGCGGCGGTATGCCCGTGGGGACGGCGGCGGCGGTACGCCCATGGGGACGGCTGCGGCGGTACGCCCGTGTGAACTAGGCCCCAAGGATAAGATGACGACACCTCCACATATTATCGTTCGATCGATCTAGACGCGGCTCTAATCCGGAGACATTCTTCTCCTTGCGTCGGACATTTGGCGGAGAGCTAGATCCGCACGCCGAGAGTGACTCTGAATAATCATTTGCTGAAACGCCCGCGGCAATCCGCCTCCGATATCGATCGCCTGTTAGATTTGGGCACGGAGGTGATATTTATAGCGTTTGCCTGCTGAAGGGAAATGATAAATCCGGAACGTCGCTGTGACCGATCAGCATGCAGGAAAATCTACCGGTTGATCGGTTATTAGACAGTTTCTGCGAAGAGAATAGCGCGACTGCACTATTCCTCCCACTGACACTAATGATGGGACACTATTCCTCCCACTGACACCAATGATGGGACACTATTCCTCCCACTGACACCAATGATGGGGCACTATTCTTCCCACTGACACCAATGATGGGACACTATTCCTCCCACTGACACTAATGATGGGACACTATTCCTCCCACTGACACTAATGATGGGACACTATTCCTCCCACTGACACCAATGATGGGACACTATTCTTCCCACTGACACCAATGATGGGACACTATTCCTCCCACTGACACCAATGATGGGACACTATTCCTCCCACTGACACCAATGATGGGGACACTATTCCTCCCACTGACACCAATGATGGGACACTATTCCTTCCACTGATACCAATGATGGGACACTATTCTTCCCACTGACACCAATGATGGGACACTATTCCTCCCACTGACACCAATGATGGGACACTATTCCTCCCACTGACACCAATGATGGGACACTATTCCTCCCACTGATACCAATGGTGGGGCACTATTCCTCCCACTGACACCAATGATGGGACACTATTTCTCCCACTGACACCAAGGATGGGACACTATTCCTGTCACTGACACCAATGATGGGACACTATTCCTCCAACTAACACCAATGATGGGACACTATTCCTCCCACTGACACCAATGATGGGACACTATTCCTCCCACTGACACCAATGACGGGACACTATTCCTCCCACTGACACCAGTAATGGGGCACTATTATTTGCACTGTTGCCAACAATGGGGCACTATTCCTCTTCCCATTACCAGAGAAGATGCAGTTTTCTCAGACTGACACCAGCACATTTTCTACTCCCACTGATAACCAGCATTTCCTTGTTTACATGTGATCTCTGAGATCGGGGACACTGTGCGCAGGGAGAGCGAGACGACATCATAGGACGTCATTCCAAATGAATAGAACCACCCCGCAGCCGTCATTTCCCTATACAGCTGGCAGAAGGTGGGTAAAGTTTAAATGTTTAAATGTAGTACAAGCTCCCTTCCCATCAGTGCTGCATATTAGTGCCTCCTTTTCAGTGCCGCCTCATAAGCGCCCATCAGTGTAGCCTACTAGTGCCCACCAGTGGAGAAAAATTACCTATTTTCACAAAACATTTTTTTTCTTTTCAAAAAGTTTGGTCTTTTTTTTTTGTAATCAATGGGGTAGATTCAGGTAGGGGCGCGCACTGATATGGCGGCGCAGCGTATCGTCTTTACGCTACGCCGCTGTAAATTACAGGAGCAAGCGCTGTATTCACGAAGCGCTTGCTCCGTAATTTGCGGCGGCGTAGCGTAAAAGGGGCCGGCGTAAGCGCGCGTAATTTAAATGATCCGGTAGGGGGCGTGGATCATTTAAATTAGGCGCGTTCCCGCGCCCGAACGTACTGCGCATGCGCCGTCCCTAAAATTTCCCGACATGCATTGCGGTAAATGACGTCGCAAGGACGTCATTGGTTTCGACGTGAACGTAAATGGCGTCCAGTGCCATTCACGGACGACTTATGCAAACGACGTAAAATTTTCAAATCGCGACGCGGGAACAATGTCCATACTTAACATTGGCTGCGCCTCCTAATAGCAGGAGCAGCCTTACGCCCAAAAATGCCTCAACGCAAACGACGTAAAAAACGAACGCCGGGCGCGCGTACATTTGTGAATCGGCGTATCTAGGAAATTAGCATATTCTACGCCGACAACAACGGAAGCGCCCCTAGCGGCCAAAGTTATATTGCACACAATTCTACGACGCTGCAATCAAGTTGAGTCGGTGGAGGAAGCCTATTTTTTCAGCGTAACTGCCTTTGTGAATCGGCGTAACGCTACGCGGGTGCGGAATTCAAATTATGGGGGCGTATCTGGAGATACGCCGCCGCAAAAGGTACCTGAATCTACCCCAGTGATGATAAATACCAGCAAAATAAATAAAAAAAAAACAAAAAACAAAAAAAAAGGATAAAAATGTTGTTTGGGTACAGTGTTGCAAGACCGTGCAAACGTCATTGAAAGTGCAACAGCGCTGAAAGCTGAAAATTGGCCTGGGCAGGAAGGGGGGGAAATGTGATTGCCCAAATAGGACTAGAAGCTCCGCCTTCTTTTGTTTCCCTGGAGAGAGCCGAGTCATGTGACAGCTGGATATCCATTAGGATAAAAGGCACTTGGATGTATTTTTTTTATTTTTTATTAATTTTTTTGTTTAACCGCCTGCCAACCGCCGCATGAAGATATACGTCGACAGAATGGCACGGCTGGGCAAAGGGGCGTTAATATACGTCCCCTTTAATTTGCCGCCATGTGGTGGCACACGCGCCGCTCCGTAGCCGTGCCCGCGGACTCGATGTCCGCCGGCGTCCCGCGATCGGGTCACAGAGCTGAAGAACGGGGAGAGGTCAATGTAAACACAACATTTCCCCGTTCTTCCTAGTGACATGTCATTGGGAGCAGTGATCAGTGACATGTCACTTGTAGCCACGCCCCCTAACAGTTAGAATCACTCCCTAGGACACACTTAACCCCTTCAGAGCCCCCTACAGGTTAACCCCTTC
Source organism: Rana temporaria (assembly GCF_905171775.1). NCBI lineage: Eukaryota > Metazoa > Chordata > Amphibia > Anura > Ranidae > Rana > Rana temporaria. Next base: position 6,629,285 of record NC_053496.1, read on the forward strand.
ACTGCCAGTGTCATTTTTTTACAGCGATCAGTGCATTTTTATAGCACTGATCGCTGTAAAAATGACAATGGTCCCAAAATGGTGTCAAGTGTCCGCCATAATGTCGCAGTCATGAAACAAATCGCAGATCGCCGCCAATACTAATAAAAAAATATATTAACCACTTAAGGACCGCTTCCTGCACATATACGTTGGCAGAATGGCATGGCTGGGCACAGGCACGTACAGGTAGGTCCCCTTTTAAATGCCCAGCTGTGGGTCGCGGGCGCGCGCCCGCGTTCCGGTCCGAAGCTCTGCGGACACGATCGCCGCTGGAGTCCCGCGATCGGTCCCCGGAGCTGAAGAACGGGGAGAGGCGAGTGTAAACACAGCTTCCCCGTTCTTCACTGTGGCGCCGTCATCGATCGTGTGTTCCCTAATATAGGGAAGCACAAACAATGAAGTCACACCTACAGCCACACCCCCCCTACAGTTAGAAACACAGATGAGGTCACACTTAACCCCTTCAGCGCCCCCTTGTGGTTAACTCCCAAACTGCAATTGTCATTTTCACAGTAAACAATGCATTTTTATAGCACCGATCGCTGTATAAACGACAATGGTCCCAAAAATGTGTCCGATGTGTCCGCCATAATGTCGCAGTCATGAAGAAAATCGCTGATCGCCGCCATTAGTAGTAAAAAAAAAAAAATTATTAATAAAAATGCAATAAAACTATCCCCTATTTTGTAAACGATATAAATTTTGTGCAAACCAACCGATAAACGCTTATTGCGATTTTTTTTTTACCAAAAATAGTAAATAATGTTTTTGGGGGATATTTATTATAGCAAAAAGTAAAAAATATTCTTTTTTTTTTTTAATTGTTGCTCTTTTTTGTTTATAGCGCAAAAAATAAAAACCGCAGATGTGATCAAATGCCACCAAAAGAAAGCTCTATTTGTGGGAAAAAGGACGTCAATTTTGTTTGGGAGCCACGTCGCACGACCGTGTAATTATCAGTTGAAGCGACGCAGTGCGGAATCGCAAAAAGTGCTGTGGTCTTTGGCCAGCCAAATGGTCCGGGGGCTGAAGTGGTTAAATTCAAATAATGACAGAGCCGTCATCCATATACAGAAATAGAAGGGGCAATTTAAATTATACAGTGAGTGTTTAGTATCACTTTAATGCTTTTAATTCTTATAAAAAAAAAAAAAAACGAGACACAACCAATCCTTGGGTCTGCCCCACCCCCTGCCACTGTTTCCTGCACTCTGATAGGCTGCATTCTGAAGAACAATGGTTTGATCCATGAGATCGTGATACATATATAGTGGCTTCTGCATTACATAAATTTGCATAAATAATTTAAAAGACCACAAAAGGCAGATCTCGTACCTGATGTTGACCAAGGCGTGGGTCACCTTGCTGGCGGGTTCCTTCCACTGCCCCGCATTGGTAGAAAGACGAAGAACTGGAGATAAAGAAAGGGTTTGTGTAAGCCGGAGGTAAATGTTCCTTCAGGAAACAAGGTGGGCATGTCAATAAAACATTTTCAAGTGGCACATAATGGGCTGTATCTAACAGGTGCAGGATACGAATATATGAAATAATAGTAAAAACATAGACATAAATGTTCCTTCAGGAAACAAGGTGGGCATGTCAATAAAACATTTTAAGGATTGGAGTTCATAAAACAGTTTACAGGAAAGATTTTCAGTTCCTTTTAGACCTTCTCACCATTATCTGGCTGCTCCTCAACTCCTAGGTGCCAGCGCCTCCAGGTCCTTTCAGAGGGTTTAGGATGCCGGGAAGCGGGGCAGGGTTCATGATTGTGTGAAACCCTACCCTAGCCGTTTGTTATGACCTCTGGTTGCCTTTTGACCAAGATTCTGCTTACTTCCCATTGTGACCTTGTCCTTCCTCCTGACCACGATTCTACATCCAGCCTGTTGTCTGCCTTCCTGGTTTCTGACCTCCACCTGCCTTGGACCATGCTTCCACTCTGATATATTAGTGTGATGGTCAGTGGGAAGAATGCTCCTTACACTTGTAGTCATAGGGAAGAATTCCCCCCCTTACAGATAGCTAAAAACATCAATGGTGTCAGTGAGAACTTATCTGAGAGGGAGAAATGTGCTCATTGCTCAAGGAACCCCTGGTAACCTCTGGAGGAACCCCGTTTAAGAAACCCTGACTTAGCTGATTGTTGTGACCTCAGGTTGCCTCTTGTCCAAGATTCAGCTTTCTTCCCAGTGTGACCTTGTCCTTCCTCCTGACCATGATTCTGCATTCCACCCTGCCTGCTGTCTGCCTTCCTGGTTCCTGACCTTCACCTGCCTTGGACCATGCTTCCACTCTGATACATTAGTGTGATGGTCAGGATACATTAGTGTGATGGTCAGTGGGAATACCCCTTACACTTGTGGCCATTGGGAAGAATTCCCCACTTACAGATGGCTAAAAAGATCAATGGTGTCAGTGGGAACTTATCTGAGAGGGAGAAATTTCTCATTGCTCAAGGAAACCCTAGCAACCTCTGGAGGAACCATAGAGTTTCATGGAACCCTAGATTAAAAACCCGCTCTAGCTGATCTTTTGTTGTGACCTCTGGTTGCCTCCTGACCAAGATTCTGCTTACTTCCCAGTATGACCTTGTCCTTCTGTCCTGTCCACTGTCTGCCTTCCTGGTTTCTGACCTCCACCTGCCTTGGACCATGCTTCCACCCTGATACATTAGGGTGATGGTCAGTAGAAAGAGTGTTCCTTACACTTCAAGTCATTGGGAAGAATTCCCCCCTTACAGATCGTTACAAGAATCGATGCTGTCAGTGGGAACTTACCTCAAAGGCAGAATTTGCTTGAACCCCTAGCAACCTCTGGAGGAACCCTGGTTGAGAAACACTACCCTAGCTGTTTGTTGTGACCTCAGGTTCCCTCTTGACCAAGAATCTGCTTACTTCCCAGTTGACCTTGTCCTTCCTCCTGACCATGATTCTACATTCCGCCCTGCCTGCTGTCTGCCTTCCTGGTTCCTGACCTCCAACTGCCTTGAACCATGCTTCGACTCTGATATATTAGTGTAATGGTCAGTGGGAAGAATGCTCCTTACACTTGTAGTCATTGGGAAGAATTCCCCCCCTTACAGATAGCTAAAAACATCAGCGGTGTCAGTGGGAACTTATCTGAAAGGGAGAAATTGCTCAAGGAACCCCTAGCAACCTCTGGAGGAACCCTAGAGTTCCATGGGACCCTAGATGAGAAACCCCATTCTAAATGATCTTTTGCTGTGACCTCAGGTTGCCTCCCGACCAAGATTCTGCTTACTTCCCAGTGTGGCCTTGTCCTTTCTCCTGGCCATGATTCTACATTCCGTCCTGTCTGCTGTCTTTCCGATTGTTGACCTCCACCTGTCTTAGGCCACATTTCCACTCTGATACATTAGGGTGATGGTCAGCAGAGTGTTCCTTATACTTCAAGTCATTAGGAAGAACTCCCCCCTTACAGATAGTTATAAGGATCAATGCTGTCAGTTGGAACTTATCTGAGAGGCAGAATTTGCTCATTGATCACTGTGCTGCGCTAATCGCAGGCAGCGAGACATTTCCCGTTCTCTGCATCCGCGCATCGGGACAGTGTCTCCCTGACTGTGATTAGCGCAGCGTAATGCCGACTTCAAGGCGGGCTCTGCACGTGGGCTGTGCGAACACGCCGGAGCTCATCCCTACTCTGGAGTAACCCTGGTTGAGAAACCCTACCCTAGCTGTTTGTTGCGACATCAGGTTGCCTCTTGACCAAGATTCTGCTTACTTCCCAGAGTGACCTTGACCTTCCTCCTGACCACGATTCATTATTCCACCCTGCCCGCTGTCTGCCTTCCTGGTTCCTGACCTCCACCTACCTTGGACCATGCTTCCACTCTGATACATTAGTGTGATGGTCAGTGGGAAGAATGCTCCTTACACTTGTGGCCATTGGGAAGAATCCCCCCCCCCCCCCTTACAGATAGCTAAAAAGATCAATGGTGTCAGTGGGAACTTATCTGAGAGGGAGAAATTTCTCATTGCACAAGGAATCGCTAGCAACCTTTGGAGGAACCTTAGAGTTCCATGGAACCCTAGATGGGAAACCCAGATCTAGCTGATCTTTTGTTGTGACCTCTGGTTGCCTCCTGACTAAGATTTTGCTTACTTCCCTTAGTGACCTTGTCCTTCCTCCTGACCATGATTATACATTCCACCCTGCCCGCTGTCTGGTTCCTGACCTCCACCTGCCTTGGACCATGCTTCCACTCTGATACATTAGTGTGATGGTTGGGATACAGTGGGAAGCGTGCTCCTTACACTTGTAATCATTGGGAAAAATTCCCCCCTTACAGATAGCTCAAAAGATCAATGGTGTCAGTGGGAACTTATCGGAGAGGGAGAAATTTCTCATTGGCGCATCGGTCGTTATCCCTGGAAAGCCGCCCACCCACTCTAAAAATGGTACCGGGATGATGCACACAGCTGCGGGCATCATCCCGGTATAACCCCCTGAAGCCGAGGCCGCATACGCTCGGCGCCAAGGGGTTAGCGGCTCGGAGCCCTCTTCCAGGAAGGGCGGGGCAAGTCTTCCGGAAACCGTTTATCCCGTTCGCATGCATTGATGCCGCATCGGGGACACCCGAATCGCGTTGCATCGATTAATTTCAGCACCCCTACTGGAAAAATCTCCTAAACCTGCACGGTTTAGGTGATGTTTACCATATTACGTCATCGGCGCATGCGCACTAAAGAAAGAGCACAATCGTTTCTATAGGGCCCGTGCCGTGACAGCCAGCTCCCGCGCGTACGTGTGGGAGTGACGTCACAGAGCCGGAGTCCATGGGCCCGCAAGGAAGAGGGGTGAGGATGGATGCAGTCACCGGGGGGGGGGGGCATGGCCGGCTTCATTTGCAGGCAAGTGGCACATAATGGGCTGTATCTAACAGGTGCAGGATACGAATATATGAAATAATAGTAAAAACATAGATTTCAGTCTTAAACTGGCAGCACAAAGAGCAATAAAAACGACAATTCCCTATAACTCAAAGCCATTACTAACGATCATTTCCGATTGGATGCCTGGCCGCGCTGCTCTTGACAGAACGACCATTCTTGGATATGTCAGACCTATTAATATACTTCCTTCGTGGGAACGCAGGAACAATCTTCTTCCATACTAGGATATAAGGCCAGCGAGCAGACAGGGGTTCTCCTATGGGTATCGGAGAGGAGATATATATATATAGATATATATATGTATCCTGATCAATGCAAACTGACTTCAGCCGGCTCCGCGGTTACCATGGAAACAGGGATCCCTGTCAAGTCTAGGCCCCGATTCATGTGACATTGTGACAGTGACAAAACAAAACACCGATAACGGGATGCTGCGAGCTCAACTTTATCAGGCTGTTCAAGACAGGCGGCGGTCAATACCTCGTTGTTCGAGGCGCCCGTCCTAATGGTTGGGTTATTTGTTATGTCCAGAGGGGCCGCGGGCGACGTTGTAGAATGAGAACCTGCTTTGCGGGTGCTGCGGGAAGCAGAAAATTTGCTACAGTGTGTCTAAAAATTTAATTATGTTGCGGCTTTACCGGCCCTTCGATGTGCTGCAGTATATGTTCACCCGGTGATCAAGTATTTCTATATTCTTGGAGAAGACCCAGGCCTTCTTCTGAAGGTAAAAATCTGTATTTTCTGCTAGAAAACGCCCAAATATATATATATATATATATAGAGCTTTTTTTCTCAGAGAATAGGTGCAGGAACTCCCTCCTTCTGTCACTTCGTGTCCACCCCTTACCCACCTCCAAGCACCATTCATTGGTTTCACCCCCTACCCACCTCTGAGCACCATTTCCTGGTTCCACCTCCGAGCACCATTCCTTTTCTCCACCCCCCTACCCACCTCCGAGCACTGTTCCTTGGTTACACTCCCTACCCATCACCAAGCACCATTCCTTGGTTACACTCCCTACCCATCTCCAAGCACTGTTCCTTGGTTCCACCCCCTACCCACCTCTGAGCACTATTCCTTGGTTCCACCCTCTACCCACCTCTAAGCACCGTTCCTTGGTTCCACTCCTTACCCACCTCTGAGCACTATTCCTTGGTTCCACCCCTTACCCACCTCTGAGCACTATTCCTTGGTTCCACCCTCTACCCACCTCTGAGCACTGTTCCTTGGATCCACCCCCTACCCACCTCTGAGCACCGTTCCTTGGTTCCACCCTCTACCCACCTCTGAGCACCGTTCCTTGGTTCCACCCTCTACCCACCTCTGAGCACCGTTCCTTGGTTCCACCCTCTACCCACCTCCGAGCACCATTACATACATTTAGAGCTGGAGGTACCGGAAATGCGTTCCCCCGCGTTCCTGCTGAAAAAAAGCCCTGTATATATATTATCCACTTCCCTCCCGGCCTATAGCAGAATGACGGCCGGGCGGTGGTTTTGTTATCCCGACCGTGTCGTCATAGGATAACAGCCACCACGCCGCCCGTGGGGGCGCGCATCATAGAAATTGGTGGTGCCGTGTGTCACTCCGACGGAGGCTCTTTACCACGTGATCAGCCTCTGATTACGATGTAAACAGGAAGAGCTGACAGACGCAAGGAGAGGAGAGCCGTTCGGCTGCTCTCCTGACAGGGGGGGTCTGCGCTGATTTTTTATCAGCGCAGCCCCCCCACAGATGCCCACCCAGGAACACCAGGGAAGCCCCCAACATGTGGATGGCCAGGTACATCCCCATGGCCATCCACATATACAAAAATGTTCGGCTCATCCCTACTTGTAAGCAACAAGTGTCAGAAAAAGGGCGGGTCTTGAAGTGGTTAAACGGGTTTCTTCTCTATGGCATAGTGACAGGTTCTCTTTTTTTTCTCCAGTAGAGTTCTGAAGATCTTACCCATAGAGTAGAGATTGTCGAATATCTGATGCATTCGGATGATTTCATAGTAGAGCTCGTCGTAGCTGCCCGGCGTTGGGAGGAAGGTGTCGCCGTATGTAATAAACATATTAAACAAATTGATGACCTGAGAGAGAGAGGAAGAAGAAAAGATCAGGAAAGGAAAACCAAAGCAGAAAAGAGAATAAAACTTCCACATAGAATTTATTTTTCGGCAGTATTGCTACAAAAGCATATAAAAAAAAAGAGCAAAATACAAATAAAGTTTTTTTTAGAGCGTAATAAAATGAGTTTTCACTTTTCTGCGGCTCAGCCTTTCCTCTGGGCGACTCGAGAAAAGATCGGAGTGTATAAACGATCGGCGGAATGTGAAAAGTCATTCTCCGAAGAAAGTCACCCTTAACCACTTAAGGACCGCCTAACGCCGATATACGTCAGCGGAATGGCACGGCTGGGCACAGGCACGTACCTGTAGGTCATTGATCGCCTTTCCCTATATCAGGGAAGAGACAATCAATGACAGCGCCACAGTGAAGAACGGGGAAGGTTTGTTTACACACAGCTCTCTCCGTTCTTCAGCTCCGGGGACCGACCGCGGGACTCCAGCGGCGATCGGGGTTTGTTTTTTTTTCTACTAGTAATGGCAGCAATCAATGACTTTTAATGGGACTGCGATAGTAAAAAAAAAAAAAAGGAAAAAATCCCAATAAGCGTATATTGATTGGTTTGCTTAACCACTTAAGACCCGAACCATTATGCAGGTTGAGGACCTGGCCAGGTTTTGCGATTCGGCACTGCGTCGCTTTAACTGACAATTGCGCGGTCGTGCGACGTGGCTCCCAAACAAAATTGACGTCCTTTTTTCCCCACAAATAGAGCTTTCTTTTGGTGGTATTTGATCACCTCTGCGGTTTTTATTTTTTGCGCAATAAACAAAAATAGAGCGTCAATTTTTTAAAAAAATTCAATATTTTTTACTTTTTTCTATAATAAATATCCCCAAAAAATATATAAAAAAACTATTTTTTTCCCTCAGTTTAGGCCGATACGTATTCTTCTACCTATTTTTGGTGAAAAAAAAAATCGCAATAAGCGTTTATCGATTGGTTTGCGCAAAATTTATAGCGTTTACAAAATAGGGGATAGTTTTATTGCATTTTTATATTTTTTTTTTTTTTTTTTTACTATTAATGGCGGCGATTAGCGATTTTATTCGTGACTGCGACATTATGGCGGATACATCGGACAATTTTCTGGGACCATTGTCATTTTCACGGCGAAAAATGCTATAAAAATGCACTGATTACTGTGAAAATTACAATTGCAGTTTAGGAGTTAACCACAAGGGGGCGCTGTAGGGGTTAAGTGTGACCTCATATGTGCTTCTAACTGTAGGGGGGGGGGGCGGGGCTGGACGTGTGATGTCAATGATGTCAAAAGTGTCTGATATGTCCGCCATAACGTCGCAATCGCGATAAAAATCGCTGATTGCCGCCATTAGTAGTAAAAAAATAAAATAATAAAAATGCCATAAAACGATCCCCAATTTTGTAGACGCTATAACTTTTGCGCAAACTAATCAATATACGCTTTTTGCGATTTTTTTTTTTACCAAAGATATGTAGAAGAATACGTATCGGCCTAAACTGAAAAAAACACACATTTTTTTTTTGATAAAAAAATAAAATAAATGTTGATATTTATTATAGCAAAAAGGAAAAAAATATTGTTTTTTTTTTTTCTAAATTGTCGCTCTATTTTTGTTTATAGCGCAAAAAAAAAAAAACGCAGAGGTGATCAAATACCACCAAAAGAAATCTCTATTTGTGAAAATAAAAAAAAAAAAAGACGTCGATTTTGTTTGGGAGCCGCGTCGCGTGCGACCGCGCAATCTTCAGTTAAAGCGACGCAGCGCCGAATCGCCAAAAAACGGCCCCGGCCATTGGGCGGCCTAACCTTTCCGGGGCTGAAGCGGTGAATAGGACAGGTCCACTTTGAAGGTCACAGAAATACGTACCATCAGAGCCAACGTAAAGATGTTGTGTTTTGCAAGCAGAGCCGTCTCGTAAGACAAGAGGAACTTCAACAAGTTTATGAGAGCTGGAAAAGAAAAAAAAGAGAAAAAGAAAAATGTAAATCACAAAATAAAAAGACGTAAAAAAAAAATCGCTACGCGAACAATCACAGCGCAGGTTTCCGTGTCATTCTGCAAAGCCGTCCCCCTCCATGGAAGGCGAGGGGTGAGATGGAAACGTCGCCTATCAATATTACACAGGAAATAGATTGCAAACATATTTATTTACCAAGAAGCTGATCCCCCCCATTCAGTAGTAACCCCCAGCTCTGCTGATCCCCCCCATTCAGTAGTAACCCCCAGCTCTACTGATCCCCCGCTCAGTAGTAACCCCCAGCTCAGCCGATCCCCTGCTCAGTAGTAACTACCAGCTCTGCCGATCCCCTGCTCAGTAGTAACCCCCAGCTCTGCTGATCCCCTGCTTAGTAGTAACCCCCAGCTTTGCTGATCCCCTGCTTAGTAGTAACCCCCAGCTCTGCTGATCCCCTGCTTAGTAGTAACCCCCAGCTCTGCTGATCCCTTGCTTAGTAGTAACCCCCATCTCTGCTGATCTTCTGGTTTGCTGATCCTCCTCTCGCCCCTTTCTCTCACTTACCGCTATAATGCTCCTATGCTTCCAGCCATGTGTGCCATCTGCTATTTTCTCCTGCTCTGGTCCCCCAGCTCTGCTGATCCCCCCCACTTAGTAGTAACCCCCAGCTCTGCTGATCCCCCGCTCAGTAGTAACAACCAGCTCTGCCGATCCCCACACAGTAGTAACCCCCAGCTCTGCTGATCCCCCGCTCAGTAGTAACCCCCAGCTCTGCTGATCCCCCGCTCAGTAGTAACAACCAGCTCTGCCGATCCCCCGCTCAGTAGTAACAACCAGCTCTGCCGATCCCCGCACAGTAGTAACCCCCAGCTCTGCCGATCCCCCGTTTAGTAGTAACCCCCAGCTCTGCTGATCCCCCGCTCAGTAGGAACAACCAGCTCTGCCGATCCCCCCGCTCAGTAGAAACCCCCCAGCTCTGCCGATCCCCCCGCTCAGTAGTAACCCCCAGCTCTGCCGATCCCCCCGCTCAGTAGTAACAACCAGCTCTGCCGATCCCCGCACAGTAGTAACCCCCAGCTCTGCCGATCCCCCGTTTAGTAGTAACCCCCAGCTCTGCTGAGCCCCCGCTCAGTAGGAACAACCAGCTCTGCCGATCCCCCCGCTCAGTAGAAACCCCCCAGCTCTGCCGATCCCCCCGCTCAGTAGTAACCCCCAGCTCTGCCGATCCCCCCGCTCAGTAGTAACCCTCAGCTCTGCCGATCCCCCGCACAGTAGTAACCCCCAGCTCTGCCGATCCCCCGCAAGTAGTAACCCCCAGCTCTGCTGATCCTCCGTTGCGCAGTCCTCTTTCTCCAGTCCCCACTCACCTTCCTCTATAGAAGTGGTCTCCAAACTTTTCAAACAAAGGGCCAGTTTATTGTCCTTCAGACTTTAGGAGGGCCGGATTATGTCCAGCGAGGCCAGAAAATGTCCCGGGCCCAGCACCAGTGAGAATAAATATGGCCTCCGGGTTGGTGGTCAGTAGGAGGAGGAGTGGGGCCCCTATCAGTAGGAGGAATAGTATCCCATCATTGGTATCAGTAGAAGAAATAGTGCCCCCTTGTTGGTGTCAGTGGAAGGAATAGTGCCCCAAGGGCCACATAAAGACTAGCCCTTGGGGCCGCAGTTTGGAGACCCCTGCTCTATAGTATTCCCACACTACGTGCCGTCATTGAGTTGCTCCGCTCCAGTCCGGCCCTTGCTCACTTCCCTCTTTGGAAGTGAGCAAGCATAACGCCATGAAAGAGAGAGGAGCCGCGCCTGAACTGCCACTTGTAAACATCCGAGCCGTCTGTGCGTGAAGCGCGCCGGCGCACATAGGGCTCCTCGCCGATAACGCTTACTTAAAGCAAATGAGATCTTACAGCAAGGACTAGGCTGCCCGAATCAGCACCGCGCGCCAAAGCAATTACCAGAGTGAGGACCTGGAGGACTATACGATACGCAACAACTTATTTCTGACACCACAAGACCGCTTCCTTGGGATACGGCGATCATTACATCGCAGCGCGTTCCATTCCATCCCGGATTGAAGGAGGACTCTTCACATCCTGTGATTTCAGATAAACAACCCGCTTCTCTGTGAACGTTTACCAATGAGGAGGTCCCCGGGGGGGGGGGGGCGGGGCTCTACTCCTACACTCAGGATGATATCTCATGTGCAGCGGTACCGGCTCCTCTCCTGCACTGACCAAAGCTATATACAGTGTGGTGTCCATTATTAATTATACAGTAACATAGGAGTCCCCCCTTACACAAAAGAGTCCTCACCATGGCCCCCCCACCCCCTTACATCAGGATCCCCATCAAAGCCTCCTTCGGAAATCCCCCCCTACATAAAAGTTCTAATCAGAGTCCCTCCTTACATCGGGATCCCCATCAGGGCCCCCCTTAAATCAAAGTCCACCTTAGGAGTCCGCCTTACACCAAGGTCCCCATCAGAATCCCCCCTTACATCAGTGTCCCCATCAGAATCCCCCTTACAACAGTGTCCCTAATAGAATCCCCCTTACATCAGTGTCCCCGTCAGAATCCCCCCTTACATCAGTGTCCCCATCAGAATTCTCCTTACATCAGAGTCCCTATCAGAATCCCCCCTACATCAGAGTCGCCATCAGAATCCCCCCTTACATCAGTGTCCCCATCAGAATTCTCCTTACATCAGAGTCCCTATCAGAATCCCCCCTTACATCAGTGTCCCCATCAGAATCCCCCCTTACATCAGTGTCCCCATCAGAATCCCCCTTACAACAGTGTCCCTATCAGAATCCCCCCTACATCAGTGTCCCCAATAGAATCCCCCTTACACCAGTGTCCCCATCAGAATCCCCCTTACATCAGAGTCCCTATCAGAATCCCCCCTACATCAGAGTCCCCATCAGAATCCCCCCTACGTCAGAGTCCCCATCAGAATCCCCCCTACATCAGTGTCCCCATCAGAATCCCCCCTACATCAGAGTCCCCATCAGAATCCCCCCTTACATCAGTGTCCCCATCAGAATCCCCCCTTACATCAGTGTCCCCATCAGAATCCCCCCTACATCAGTGTCCCCATCAGAATCCCCCCTACATCAGAGTCCCCATCAGAATCCCCCCTTACATCAGTGTCCCCATCAGAATCCCCCCTTACATCAGTGTCCCCATCAGAATCCCCCTTACATCAGTGTCCCCCTTACACCAGTGTCCCCATCAGAGATCCCCCTATGTCAGAGTCCCCATCAGAATCCCCCTACATCAGAGACCCCATCAGAGTCCCCCCCCTTACACCAAGGTCCCCATCAGAATCCCCCCCTTACATCAGTGTCCCCATCAGAATCCCCCTTACAACAGTGTCCCTAATAGAACCCCCCTTACACCAGTGTCCCCAATAGAATCCCCCTTACATCAGTGTCCCCATCAGAATCCCCCTTACATCAGTGTCCCCATCAGAATTCTCCTTACATCAGAGTCCCTATCAGAATCCCCCCTTACATCAGTGTCCCCATCAGAATCCCCCCTTACATCAGTGTCCCCATCAGAATCCCCCTTACAACAGTGTCCCTAATAGAATCCCCCTTACATCAGTGTCCCCAATAGAATCCCCCTTACACCAGTGTCCCCATCAGAATCCCCCTTACATCAGTGCCCCCATCAGAATTCTCCTTACATCAGAGTCCCCATCAGAATCCCCCTAACACCAGTGTCCCCATCAGAATCCCCCCTTACACAAGTGTCCCCATCAGAATCCCCCCTTACATCAGTGTCCCCATCACAATCCTCCCATACATCAGAGTCCCCATCAGAATCCCCCCATTCATCAGAGTTACCATCAGAATCCCCCTACATCAGAGACCCTATCAGAATCCCCCCTACATCAGAGTCCCCATCAGAATCCCCCCTACGTCAGAGTCCCCATCAGAATCCCCCCTACATCAGTGTCCCCATCAGAATCCCCCCTACATCAGAGTCCCCATCAGAATCCCCCCTTACATCAGTGTCCCCATCAGAATCCCCCCTTACATCAGTGTCCCCATCAGAATCCCCCTTACAACAGTGTCCCTAATAGAATCCCCCTTACATCAGTGTCCCCAATAGAATCCCCCTTACACCAGTGTCCCCATCAGAATCCCCCTTACATCAGTGTCCCCATCAGAATTCTCCTTACATCAGAGTCCCTATCAGAATCCCCCCTTACATCAGTGTCCCCATCAGAATCCCCCCTTACATCAGTGTCCCCATCAGAATCCCCCTTACAACAGTGTCCCTAATAGAATCCCCCTTACATCAGTGTCCCCAATAGAATCCCCCTTACACCAGTGTCCCCATCAGAATTCTCCTTACATCAGAGTCCCTATCAGAATCCCCCCTACATCAGAGTCCCCATCAGAATCCCCCCTACGTCAGAGTCCCCATCAGAATCCCCCCTACATCAGTGTCCCCATCAGAATCCCCCCTACATCAGAGTCCCCATCAGAATCCCCCCTACGTCAGAGTCCCCATCAGAATCCCCCTAACACCAGTGTCCCCATCAGAATCCCCCCTTACACCAGTGTCCCCATCTGAATCCCCCCTTACATCAGTGTCCCCATCACAATCCTCCCATACATCAGAGTCCCCATATTCATCAGAGTTTCCATCAGAATCCCCCTACATCAGAGACCCCGTCAGAATCCCCCCTTACATCAGTGTCCCCGTCAGAATCCCCCCTTACATCAGTGTCCCCGTCAGAATCCCCCCTTACATCAGTGTCCCCGTCAGAATCCCCCCTTACATCAGTGTCCCCGTCAGAATCCCCCCTTACATCAGTGTCCCCATCAGAATCCCCCCTTACACCAGTGTCCCCATCAGAATCCCCCTACATCAGAATCCCCCTACATCAGAGGCCCCATCAGAATCCCCCTTACATCCGAGTCCCCGTCAGAATCCCCCCTTACATCAGTGTCCCCGTCAGAATCCCCCCTTACATCAGTGTCCCCGTCAGAATCCCCCCTTACATCAGTGTCCCCGTCAGAATCCCCCCTTACATCAGTGTCCCCGTCAGAATCCCCCCTTACATCAGTGTCCCCGTCAGAATCCCCCCTTACATCAGTGTCCCCATCAGAATCCCCCCTTACATCAGTGTCCCCATCAGAATCCCCCCTTACACCAGTGTCCCCATCAGAATCCCCCTACATCAGAATCCCCCTGCATCAGAGACCCCATCAGACTCCCGCCCCCCTTACATCAGTGTTCCCATCAGAATCCTCCTTATATCCGTGTCCCCATCAGAATCCCCCTTACATCAGAGTCCCCATCAGAATCCCCCTTACATCAGAATCCCCATCAGAATCCCCCCTTACATCAGTGTCCCTATTAGAATTCCCCTTACATCAGATTCCCCATCAGAAACCCCATCAGAATCCCCCTTACATCCGAGTCCCCATCAGAATCCCCCCTTACATCAGTGTCCCCATCAGAATCCCCCTTACAACAGTGTCCCTAATAGAATCCCCCTTACATCAGTGTCCCCCTCAGAATTCTCCTTACATCAGAGTCCCTATCAGAATCCCCCTTACATCAGTGCCCCCATCAGAATTCTCCTTACATCAGAGTCCCTATCAGAATCCCCCCTACATCAGAGTCCCCATCAGAATCCCCCCTACGTCAGAGTCCCCATCAGAATCCCCCCTACATCAGTGTCCCCATCAGAATCCCCCCTACATCAGAGTCCCCATCAGAATCCCCCCTTACATCAGTGTCCCCATCAGAATCCCCCCTTACATCAGTGTCCCCATCAGAATCCCCCCTACATCAGTGTCCCCATCAGAATCCCCCCTACATCAGAGTCCCCATCAGAATCCCCCCTTACATCAGTGTCCCCATCAGAATCCCCCCTTACATCAGTGTCCCCATCAGAATCCCCCTTACATCAGTGTCCCCCTTACACCAGTGTCCCCATCAGAGATCCCCCTATGTCAGAGTCCCCATCAGAATCCCCCTACATCAGAGACCCCATCAGAGCCCCCCCCCTTACACCAAGGTCCCCATCAGAATCCCCCCCTTACATCAGTGTCCCCATCAGAATCCCCCTTACATCAGTGTCCCCATCAGAATTCTCCTTACATCAGAGTCCCTATCAGAATCCCCCCTTACATCAGTGTCCCCATCAGAATCCCCCCTTACATCAGTGTCCCCATCAGAATCCCCCTTACAACAGTGTCCCTAATAGAATCCCCCTTACATCAGTGTCCCCAATAGAATCCCCCTTACACCAGTGTCCCCATCAGAATCCCCCTTACATCAGTGCCCCCATCAGAATTCTCCTTACATCAGAGTCCCCATCAGAATCCCCCTAACACCAGTGTCCCCATCAGAATCCCCCCTTACACAAGTGTCCCCATCAGAATCCCCCCTTACATCAGTGTCCCCATCACAATCCTCCCATACATCAGAGTCCCCATCAGAATCCCCCCATTCATCAGAGTTACCATCAGAATCCCCCTACATCAGAGACCCTATCAGAATCCCCCCTACATCAGAGTCCCCATCAGAATCCCCCCTACGTCAGAGTCCCCATCAGAATCCCCCCTACATCAGTGTCCCCATCAGAATCCCCCCTACATCAGAGTCCCCATCAGAATCCCCCCTTACATCAGTGTCCCCATCAGAATCCCCCCTTACATCAGTGTCCCCATCAGAATCCCCCTTACATCAGTGTCCCCAATAGAATCCCCCTTACACCAGTGTCCCCATCAGAATCCCCCTTACATCAGTGTCCCCATCAGAATTCTCCTTACATCAGAGTCCCTATCAGAATCCCCCCTTACATCAGTGTCCCCATCAGAATCCCCCCTTACATCAGTGTCCCCATCAGAATCCCCCTTACAACAGTGTCCCTAATAGAATCCCCCTTACATCAGTGTCCCCAATAGAATCCCCCTTACACCAGTGTCCCCATCAGAATTCTCCTTACATCAGAGTCCCTATCAGAATCCCCCCTACATCAGAGTCCCCATCAGAATCCCCCCTACGTCAGAGTCCCCATCAGAATCCCCCCTACATCAGTGTCCCCATCAGAATCCCCCCTACATCAGAGTCCCCATCAGAATCCCCCCTACGTCAGAGTCCCCATCAGAATCCCCCCTTACACCAGTGTCCCCATCAGAATCCCCCCTTACATCAGTGTCCCCATCACAATCCTCCCATACATCAGAGTCCCCATATTCATCAGAGTTACCATCAGAATCCCCCTACATCAGAGACCCCGTCAGAATCCCCCCTTACATCAGTGTCCCCGTCAGAATCCCCCCTTACATCAGTGTCCCCGTCAGAATCCCCCCTTACATCAGTGTCCCCGTCAGAATCCCCCCTTACATCAGTGTCCCCGTCAGAATCCCCCCTTACATCAGTGTCCCCGTCAGAATCCCCCCTTACACCAGTGTCCCCATCAGAATCCCCCTACATCAGAATCCCCCTACATCAGAGGCCCCATCAGAATCCCCCTTACATCCGAGTCCCCGTCAGAATCCCCCCTTACATCAGTGTCCCCGTCAGAATCCCCCCTTACATCAGTGTCCCCGTCAGAATCCCCCCTTACATCAGTGTCCCCGTCAGAATCCCCCCTTACATCAGTGTCCCCGTCAGAATCCCCCCTTACATCAGTGTCCCCATCAGAATCCCCCCTTACATCAGTGTCCCCATCAGAATCCCCCCTTACACCAGTGTCCCCATCAGAATCCCCCTACATCAGAATCCCCCTGCATCAGAGACCCCATCAGACTCCCGCCCCCCTTACATCAGTGTTCCCATCAGAATCCTCCTTATATCCGTGTCCCCATCAGAATCCCCCTTACATCAGAGTCCCCATCAGAATCCCCCCTTACATCAGTGTCCCCATCAGAATTCTCCTTACATCAGTGTCCCTATTAGAATTCCCCTTACATCAGATTCCCCATCAGAAACCCCATCAGAATCCCCCTTACATCCGAGTCCCCATCAGAATCCCCCCTTACATCAGTGTCCCCATCAGAATCCCCCTTACAACAGTGTCCCTAATAGAATCCCCCCTACATCAGTGTCCCCATCAGAATCCCCCCTTACATCAGTGTCCCCATCAGAATCCCCCCTTACACCAGTGTCCCCATCAGAATCCCCCTACATCAGAATCCCCCTGCATCAGAGACCCCATCAGACTCCCGCCCCCCTTACATCAGTGTTCCCATCAGAATCCTCCTTATATCCGTGTCCCCATCAGAATCCCCCTTACATCAGAGTCCCCATCAGAATCCCCCTTACATCAGAATCCCCATCAGAATCCCCCCTTACATCAGTGTCCCTATTAGAATTCCCCTTACATCAGATTCCCCATCAGAAACCCCATCAGAATCCCCCTTACATCCGAGTCCCCATCAGAATCCCCCCTTACATCAGTGTCCCCATCAGAATCCCCCTTACAACAGTGTCCCTAATAGAATCCCCCTTACATCAGTGTCCCCCTCAGAATTCTCCTTACATCAGAGTCCCTATCAGAATCCCCCTTACATCAGTGCCCCCATCAGAATTCTCCTTACATCAGAGTCCCCATCAGAATCCCCCTTACATCAGAGTCCCTATCAGAATCCCCCCTACATCAGAGTCCCCATCAGAATCCCCCTACGTCAGAGTCCCCATCAGAATCCCCCCTACATCAGTGTCCCCATCAGAATCCCCCCTACATCAGAGTCCCCATCAGAATCCCCCCTTACATCAGTGTCCCCATCAGAATCCCCCCTTACATCAGTGTCCCCATCAGAATCCCCCCTACATCAGTGTCCCCATCAGAATCCCCCCTACATCAGAGTCCCCATCAGAATCCCCCCTTACATCAGTGTCCCCATCAGAATCCCCCCTTACATCAGTGTCCCCATCAGAATCCCCCTTACATCAGTGTCCCCCTTACACCAGTGTCCCCATCAGAGATCCCCCTATGTCAGAGTCCCCATCAGAATCCCCCTACATCAGAGACCCCATCAGAGTCCCCCCCCTTACACCAAGGTCCCCATCAGAATCCCCCCCTTACATCAGTGTCCCCATCAGAATCCCCCTTACATCAGTGTCCCCATCAGAATTCTCCTTACATCAGAGTCCCTATCAGAATCCCCCCTTACATCAGTGTCCCCATCAGAATCCCCCCTTACATCAGTGTCCCCATCAGAATCCCCCTTACAACAGTGTCCCTAATAGAATCCCCCTTACATCAGTGTCCCCAATAGAATCCCCCTTACACCAGTGTCCCCATCAGAATCCCCCTTACATCAGTGCCCCCATCAGAATTCTCCTTACATCAGAGTCCCCATCAGAATCCCCCTAACACCAGTGTCCCCATCAGAATCCCCCCTTACACAAGTGTCCCCATCAGAATCCCCCCTTACATCAGTGTCCCCATCACAATCCTCCCATACATCAGAGTCCCCATCAGAATCCCCCCATTCATCAGAGTTACCATCAGAATCCCCCTACATCAGAGACCCTATCAGAATCCCCCCTACATCAGAGTCCCCATCAGAATCCCCCCTACGTCAGAGTCCCCATCAGAATCCCCCCTACATCAGTGTCCCCATCAGAATCCCCCCTACATCAGAGTCCCCATCAGAATCCCCCCTTACATCAGTGTCCCCATCAGAATCCCCCCTTACATCAGTGTCCCCATCAGAATCCCCCTTACAACAGTGTCCCTAATAGAATCCCCCTTACATCAGTGTCCCCAATAGAATCCCCCTTACACCAGTGTCCCCATCAGAATCCCCCTTACATCAGTGTCCCCATCAGAATTCTCCTTACATCAGAGTCCCTATCAGAATCCCCCCTTACATCAGTGTCCCCATCAGAATCCCCCCTTACATCAGTGTCCCCATCAGAATCCCCCTTACAACAGTGTCCC
Source organism: Rana temporaria (assembly GCF_905171775.1). Lineage (NCBI taxonomy): Eukaryota > Metazoa > Chordata > Amphibia > Anura > Ranidae > Rana > Rana temporaria. The sequence goes on from NC_053496.1 coordinate 6,648,218, forward strand.
TAATAGAATCCCCCTTACATCAGTGTCCCCAATAGAATCCCCCTTACACCAGTGTCCCCATCAGAATTCTCCTTACATCAGAGTCCCTATCAGAATCCCCCCTACATCAGAGTCCCCATCAGAATCCCCCCTACGTCAGAGTCCCCATCAGAATCCCCCTTACATCAGAGTCCCCATCAGAATCCCCCCTACGTCAGAGTCCCCATCAGAATCCCCCCTTACACCAGTGTCCCCATCAGAATCCCCCCTTACATCAGTGTCCCCATCACAATCCTCCCATACATCAGAGTCCCCATATTCATCAGAGTTACCATCAGAATCCCCCTACATCAGAGACCCCGTCAGAATCCCCCCTTACATCAGTGTCCCCGTCAGAATCCCCCCTTACATCAGTGTCCCCGTCAGAATCCCCCCTTACATCAGTGTCCCCGTCAGAATCCCCCCTTACATCAGTGTCCCCGTCAGAATCCCCCCTTACATCAGTGTCCCCGTCAGAATCCCCCCTTACACCAGTGTCCCCATCAGAATCCCCCTACATCAGAATCCCCCTACATCAGAGGCCCCATCAGAATCCCCCTTACATCCGAGTCCCCGTCAGAATCCCCCCTTACATCAGTGTCCCCGTCAGAATCCCCCCTTACATCAGTGTCCCCGTCAGAATCCCCCCTTACATCAGTGTCCCCGTCAGAATCCCCCCTTACATCAGTGTCCCCGTCAGAATCCCCCCTTACATCAGTGTCCCCATCAGAATCCCCCCTTACATCAGTGTCCCCATCAGAATCCCCCCTTACACCAGTGTCCCCATCAGAATCCCCCTACATCAGAATCCCCCTGCATCAGAGACCCCATCAGACTCCCGCCCCCCTTACATCAGTGTTCCCATCAGAATCCTCCTTATATCCGTGTCCCCATCAGAATCCCCCTTACATCAGAGTCCCCATCAGAATCCCCCCTTACATCAGTGTCCCCATCAGAATTCTCCTTACATCAGTGTCCCTATTAGAATTCCCCTTACATCAGATTCCCCATCAGAAACCCCATCAGAATCCCCCTTACATCCGAGTCCCCATCAGAATCCCCCCTTACATCAGTGTCCCCATCAGAATCCCCCTTACAACAGTGTCCCTAATAGAATCCCCCTTACAACAGTGTCCCCAATAGAATTCTCCTTACATCAGAGTCCCCATCAGAATCCCCCCTACATCAGAGTCCCCATCAGAATCCCCCCTTACATCAGTGTCCCCATCAGAATCCCCCCTACATCAGAGTCCCCATCAGAATCCCCCCTACATCAGAGTCCCCATCAGAATCCCCCCTACATCAGTGTCCCCATCAGAATCCCCCCTACATCAGTGTCCCCATCAGAATCCCCCTTACACCAGTGTCCCCGTCAGAATCCCCCCTTACATCAGTGTCCCCGTCAGAATCCCCCCTTACATCAGTGTCCCCGTCAGAATCCCCCCTTACATCAGTGTCCCCATCAGAATTCTCCTTACATCAGAGTCCCCATCAGAATCCCCCCTACATTAGAGTCCCCATCAGAATCCCCCCTTACATCAGTGTCCCCATCAGAATCCCCCCTACATCAGAGTCCCCATCAGAATCCCCCCTACATCAGTGTCCCCATCAGAATCCCCCTTACACCAGTGTCCCCGTCAGAATCCCCCCTTACATCAGTGTCCCCGTCAGAATCCCCCCTTACATCAGTGTCCCCATCAGAATTCTCCTTACATCCGAGTCCCCATCAGAATCCCCCCTACATCAGAGTGCCCATCAGAATCCCCCCTACATCAGTGCAGTGTCCCCATCAGAATCCCCCCTTACATCAGAGAGCCCATCAGAATCCCCTTACATCAGAGAGCCCATCAGAATCCTCCCCCCCCCCCCCCTTACATCAGTGTCCCCATCATAATTCTCCTTACATCCGAGTCCCCATCAGAATCCCCCCTTACATCAGTGTCCCCATCAGAATCCCCCTTAAATCAGTGTCCCCATTAGAATTCCCCTTACATCAGATTCCCCATCAGAATCCCCCTTACATCAGTGTCCCCATCAGAATCCCCCTTACATCAGAGACCCCATCAGAATCCCCCCTTACACCAAGGTCCCCATCAGAATCCCCCCTTACATCAGTGTCCCCATCAGAATCTCACTTACATCAGGGTCCCCATCAGAATCCCCCTACATCAGAGACCCCATCAGAATCCCCCCTTACATCAGAGACCCCATCAGAATCCCCCTTACATCAGAGACCCCATCAGAATCCCCCTACATCAGAGACCCCCTACATCAGAGACCCCCTACATCAGAGACCCCCTACATCCGAGTCCCCATCAGAATCCCCCTTACATCAGTGTCCCCATCAGAATTCTCCTTACATCCGAGTCCCCATCAGAATCCCCCCTACATCAGAGTCCCCATCAGAATCCCCCTTACATCAGTGTCCCCATCAGAATCCCCCTTACATCAGAGTCCCCATCAGAATCCCCCTTACATCAGAGTCCCCATCAGAATCCCCCCTTACATCAGAGTCCCCATCAGAATCCCCCTACATCAGAATCCCCCTGCATCAGAGACCCCATCAGACTTCCGCCCCCCCTACATCAGAGTCCCCATCAGAATCCCCCTTACATCAGAGTCCCCATCAGAATCCCCCTTACATCAGAGTCCCCATCAGAATCCCCCCTTACATCAGAGTCCCCATCAGAATCCCCCTACATCAGAATCCCCCTGCATCAGAGACCCCATCAGACTTCCGCCCCCCCTACATCAGTGTCCCCATCAGAATCCCCCTTACACCAGTGTCCCCGTCAGAATCCCCCCTTACATCAGTGTCCCCGTCAGAATCCCCCCTTACATCAGTGTCCCCATCAGAATTCTCCTTACATCAGAGTCCCCATCAGAATCCCCCCTTACATCAGAGTCCCCATCAGAATCCCCCCTACATCAGTGTCCCCATCAGAATCCCCCCTACACCAGTGTCCCCATCAGAATCCCCCTTACACCAGTGTCCCCGTCAGAATCCCCCCTTACATCAGTGTCCCTGTCAGAATCCCCCCTTACATCAGTGTCCCCATCAGAATTCTCCTTACATCCGAGTCCCCATCAGAATCCCCCCTACATCAGAGTGCCCATCAGAATCCCCCCTACATCAGTGTCCCCATCAGAATCCCCCCTTACATCAGAGAGCCCATCAGAATCCCCTTACATCAGAGAGCCCATCAGAATCCTCCCCCCCCTTACATCAGTGTCCCCATCATAATTCTCCTTACATCCGTGTCCCCATCAGAATCCCCCCTTACATCAGTGTCCCCATCAGAATCCCCCTTACATCAGTGTCCCCATCAGAATCCCCCTTACATCAGTGTCCCCATCAGAATCCCCCTTACATCAGTGTCCCCATCAGAATCCCCCCTTACACCAAGGTCCCCATCAGAATCCCCCCTTACATCAGTGTCCCCATCAGAATCCCCCTTACACCAGTGTCCCCATCAGAATCCCCCCTTACACCAAGGTCCCCATCAGAATCCCCCCTTACATCAGTGTCCCCATCAGAATCTCACTTACACCAGTGTCCCCAATAGAATCCCCCTTACACCAGTGTCCCCATCAGAATCCCCCCTTACACCAAGGTCCCCATCAGAATCCCCCCTTACATCAGTGTCCCCATCAGAATCTCACTTACATCAGTGTCCCCAATAGAATCCCCCTTACATCAGTGTCCCCATCAGAATCCCCCTTACATCAGTGTCCCCATCAGAATCCCCCCCTACATCAGAGACCCCATCAGAATCCCCCTTACATCAGAGACCCCATCAGAGTCTCCCCTTACATCAGAGACCCCATCAGAGTCTCCCCTTACATCAGAGACCCCATCAGAATCCCCCTACATCAGAGACCCCATCAGAATCCCCCCTTACATAAGTGTCCCCATCAGAATTCTCCTTACATCCGAGTCCCCATCATAATCCCCCTTAAATCAGAGTCCCCATCAGAATCCCCCTTACATCAGAGTCCCCATCAGAATCCCCCTACATCAGAATCCCCCTGCATCAGAATCCCCCTGCATCAGAGACCCCATCGGACTTCCGCCCCCCTTACATCAGTGTTCCCATCAGAATCCCCCTTACATCAGTGTCCCCATCAGAATCCCCCCTTACATCAGAGTCCCCATCAGAATCCCCCATTACATCAGTGTCCCCATCAGAATCCCCCCTTACATCAGAGTCCCCATCAGAATCCCCCTTACACCAAGGTCCCCATCAGAATCCCCCTGCATCAGAGACCCCATCAGACTTCCGCCCCCCTTACATCAGTGTTCCAATCAGAATCCCCCTTACATCAGTGTCCCCATCAGAATCCCCCCTTACATCAGAGTCCCCATCAGAATCCCCCATTACATCAGAGTCCCCATCAGAATCCCCCTTACATCAGATTCCCCATCAGAATCCCCCTACATCAGAGACTCCATCAGACTCCCGCCCCCCTTACATCAGTGTCCCCATCAGAATCCCCCCATACATCAGTGTCCCAATCTGAGCCCCCCCCCCACCTATTAGTGTCCCCATTAGAATCCCCCCTACATCTGAATCCCTGTTACATTGGTGTCCCAATCAGACTCCCCCCTTACATCCGTGTCCCCACCTGAGACCCCCCCCTTACTTCAGGGTCTTGGTCAGCAAAGACCAACTGATCTGGATCCTCAGTCCATGCACATCAGCTGCAGGCTGGATAAAATATTGTAGCGGGATAGATGTGGCCCCTGGGCAATAGTTTGCAGACCCCTGCGGTACGGCTTACCATTGTATGCTGATCATTCCCCCCCCCCCCCCCCCCTCTGTATCTAACCGCACTTCTCTGCCTTATTCCCACATTACACGGCGTGTCAGTCGCTCGTGATGCGCAAAACTGTCAGTTACTGAAGCTACGCAAAATGTGTAAAAAAATAAATAAATAAAATAAATAATAAATAAAATAATATAATAAATAAAATAATATAATAATAAAATAATATAATAAATAAAATAATATAATAATAAAATAAAAATAAATAAATAATAAAATAATAAATAAAATAATATAATAATAATAAAAAAAAAAGATACTCCTTTCCCATTCTCTTTATACAATGTAACCTTTTCCTTTACGATTTCCTGTCCCTGTGTGCATTTCAGAAGCACTCCGGCTTGACTGAGCCCAACTTATTGATCCAGGAACAGCGCTCAAGGCGCGTCTTATAAAGAAATCCGAGGCGCGCGGCTTTCACGGCGTTAATTAATAGAGGACATTGCGGTAAGCGGGGCTAAAATTAGAAGGTGGCAGGCGATCTGACGGCACCCCTTCCCCCGACAGGCAGTAATAATGACACCGTGAAAAATGGCACCGGAGGATTCTGGTGTCTTATCTACAAGCACCAAACATGGGGGGGGGGAGGGGACATCCATCACAGGTGACCAGGAAACCGGCTCATCAATGGGGGCGCGGACCCTCTGCCTTCATCGCACACACAGATTGCCCCATCAATCATCCTATATATAGAGAGGTGTGCGAATGGTGAATACACACCAATACGGTGCCTTGAAAAAGTATTCATACCCCTTGGAATTTTCCATATGTTGCCATGTTACACCCACAAAAACGTAAATGTTTGTGACCCTATCAGAGGCCCCCCTGCATTATGCGTCCCCATCAGAGCCCCCCTGCATTATGCGTCATCAGAGCCCCCCTGCATTATGCGTCCTCATCAGAGCCCCCCTGCATTATGCGTCATCAGAGCCCCCCTGCATTATGTGTCATCAGAGCCCCCCTGCATTATGCGTCCCCATCAGAGCCCCCCTGCATTATGCGTCCCCATCAGAGCCCCCCTGCATTATGCGTCCCCATCAGAGCCCCCCTGCATTATGCGTCCCCATCAGAGCCCCCCTGCATTATGCGTTCCCATCAGAGCCCCTCTGCATTAGCTATCCCCATCAGAGCCCCCCTGCATTATGCGTCCCCATCAGAGCCCCCCTGCATTATGCGTCCCCATCAGAGCCCCCCTGCATTATGCGTCCCCATCAGAGCCCCCCTGCATTATGCGTCCCCATCAGAGCCCCCCTGCATTATGCGTCCCCATCAGAGCCCCCCTGCATTATGCGTCCCCATCAGAGCCCCCCTGCATTATGCGTCCTCATCAGAGCCCCCCTGCATTATGCGTCCTCATCAGAGCCCCCCTGCATTATGCGTTCTCTTATCAGAGTCCCCCTGCATTATGCGTCCCCATCAGAGCCCCCCCCTGCATTATGCATCCCCATCAGAGCCCCCCTGCATTATGCGTCCCCATCAGAGCCCCCCTGCATTATGCGTCCCCATCAGAGCCCCCCTGCATAATGCGTCCCCATCAGAGCCCCCCTGCATTATGCGTCCTCATCAGAGCCCCCCTGCATTATGCGTCCTCATCAGAGCCCCCCTGCATTATGCGTTCTCTTATCAGAGTCCCCCTGCATTATGCGTCCCCATCAGAGCCCCCCCCCTGCATTATGCATCCCCATCAGAGCCCCCCTGCATTATGCGTCCCCATCAGAGCCCCCCTGCATTATGCGTCCCCATCAGAGCCCCCCTGCATAATGCGTCCCCATCAGAGCCCCCCTGCATTATGCATCCCCATCAGAGCCCCCTGCATTATGCGTCCCCATCAGAGTCCCCCTGCATTATGGGTCCCCATCAGAGCCCCCCTGCAATATGCGTCCCCATCAGAGCCCCCCAGCATGTTTGTGACCCCATCAGAGCACCTCTGCATTATGCGTCCCCATCACTTCTCCACAACTTTATCCCTGACCTGTCTGGTGTGTTCCTTGGCCTTCATGATGCCGTTTGCTCACTAAGGTTATCCAACAAACCTCTGAGGGCTTCACAGAACAGCTGTATTTATACTGAGATTAAATGACACACAGGTAGACTCTATTTACTAATGAGGTGACGTCTGAAGGCAATTGGTTCCTCTAGATTTTAGTTGGGGGTATCAGAGTAAAGGGGGCTGAATACAAATGCCCCCCCCCATCATTTTCCTCCCACTTCACAATTATGTGACACTTTGTGTTGGTCTATCACATCGTTAGGAAAGTTGGAGCATAAAGACAGAACCTGATTGGTTGCGATGAACTCCACATTTGCTCTGCTCCCCCCCCCCCCCGCTGTGTGCCGGGATAGGACATTAAGATGGAGTGTTTTGCCGAGGGAGAACATATGGCCGGTGGAAGATGATTGTCTCGTCTCAGATGGAGGTCATTAGCAGAGAGCGGGCTGATTGCGGAGATCGGAGCGCGCCGAGGCCGGAGAGCGCAGAGCACAATCTACCGATGTAATCAGGCCGGGGAGGAGGAGGCGAAACGCATTGATTGTATGAACTTAAGATAATCACCAACCTAACCCAGCAGGCCAGGGCATGAACGTCACACTACTTCAAAACTCCGAAGTACATCCAAGTGCCGACCACCTAACCGGGAAAATACGTCATTACTCCGATGTCACATGACGGGGGGTACGGATGCAGCTAGCCGCCATAACCCCGGGATCATTTTAATTTCGGGGTCTGCTACAAGTGATCCCGGTCGTAGAACCACTTTTAGTGGTGGGGGGGGGGGGGAGGTCTCTCCCTCCCCTCACCGCGTTTCCGGGTTTACCGGAGCCGTCGGTGAACCGGTAAACGATTCTAGTTGGCTGATGGCTAGGACAGAAGAAGTCAAGAGAGGGCAAGAGGGTCCGCACTCAGCTCTATGGCCTTGGAGGACTGGAGCAACCTCAGACATCACTTCCTGTTCCCCTCACAGCTTTTCTAGTTGCTTCCGGGTTTACCGGAGCCGTGGGTAAACCCCGGAAAAATTATCCAATCCGGCTGACGGCTAGGACAGAAGAAGTCAAGAGGGTCCCCACTCAGCTCTATGGCCCTTGGAGGACCGGAGCGACCTCCGACGTCACTTCCTGTTCCCCTCACTGCTTTTCTAGTTGCTTCCGGGTTTACCGGAGCCTTGGGTAAACCCGTAAATGATCCTAGCTGGCTGATGGCTAGCACAGAAGAAGTCAAGAGAGGGCAAGAGGGTCCCCACTCAGCTCTATGGCCTTGGAGGACTGGAGCAACCTCAGACGTCACTTCCTGTTCCCCTCACTGCTTTTCCAGTTGTTTCCGGGTTTACCGGAGCCATGGGTAAACCACGGGAAAGCGATCCAATCCGGCTGATGACTAGGACAGAAGAAGTCAAGAGAGGGCAAGACGGTCCCCACTCAGCTCTATGGCCTTGGAGGATCGGAGCAACCTCAGACGTCACTTCCTGTTCCCCTCGCTGCTTTTCTAGTTGCTTCTGTGTTTACCGGAGCCGTGGGTAAACCCCGGAAAAGCGATCCAATCCGGCTGATGGCTAGGACAGAAGAAGTCAAGAGAGGGCAAGAGGGTCCCCACTCAGTTCTATGGCCTTGGAGGACTGGAGCAACCTCCGACGTCACTTCCTGTTCCCCTCACAGCTTTTCTAGTTGCTTCCGGGTTTACCGGAGCCGTGGGTAAACCCCGGAAAAATTATCCAATCCGGCTGACGGCTAGGACAGAAGAAGTCAAGAGGGTCCCCACTCAGCTCTATGGCCCTTGGAGGACCGGAGCGACCTCCGACGTCACTTCCTGTTCCCCTCACTGCTTTTCTAGTTGCTTCCGGGTTTACCGGAGCCTTGGGTAAACCCGTAAATGATCCTAGCTGGCTGATGGCTAGCACAGAAGAAGTCAAGAGAGGGCAAGAGGGTCCCCACTCAGCTCTATGGCCTTGGAGGACTGGAGCAACCTCAGACGTCACTTCCTGTTCCCCTCACTGCTTTTCCAGTTGTTTCCGGGTTTACCGGAGCCATGGGTAAACCACGGGAAAGCGATCCAATCCGGCTGATGACTAGGACAGAAGAAGTCAAGAGAGGGCAAGACGGTCCCCACTCAGCTCTATGGCCTTGGAGGACCGGAGCAACCTCCGACGTCACTTCCTGTTCCCCTCACTGCTTTTCTAGTTGCTTCCGGGTTTACCGGAGCCGTGGGTAAACCCCGGAAAAGCGATCCAATCCGACTGATGACTAGGACAGAAGAAGTCAAGAGGGTCCCCACTCAGCTCTATGGCCTTGGAGGACTGGAGCAACCTCCGACGTCACTTTCTGTTCCCCTCCAGGCTTTTTCTGGCACTTTTTGTTTACAAGTAAAATTACTTAGAACTCCCAAACATTTTTAGCAGAGAACCTAGTGAATAAAATGGAGGTTGTTGCAATTTTTTATGTCATACATTTTTCTGCGCGGCGTTTTTTTACAGGACAAAAAAAGACTCCGGCGGAGGCTCATTACCACGTGATCAGCCGTGTCCAATCACGGCTGATCACGATGTAAACAGGAAGAGCCGTTGATCATCTCTTCCTGACTCGCGTCTGACAGACGTGAGTAGAGGAGAGCCGATCGGCGGCTCTCCTGACAGGGGGGGGGTTCCTCGGATGCCCACACTGGACCACCAGGGAGTGCTCCCCGGTGCTCAATAGAGCAAAAATAGTAAAAAATTAAATATAAAAACATTTTTTTTTAACACAATCGATGCCAAATGACTCAAATGATGCCCAGCAATGCCATCAGTGCCACCCCTTAGTGTCCATCAGTGCCACCCAGTGTCCATCAGTGCCACCTCTTAGTGCCCATCTATGCCCAGTGCCCACCTATCAGTGCCCATATGTGCCACCCATAAGTACCCATCAGTGCCGCCAAATAGTGCCCATCAGTGCCGCCAAATATTGCCCATCAGTGCCACCTATGAGTGCCCATCAGTGCCACCTATGAGTGCCCATCAGTGCCGCCTATGAGTGCCCAGCAGTGCAGCATACCAGTGCCGCCTATGAGTGCCCATCAGTGCTGCCTATGAGTGCCCATCAGTGCAGCATACCAGCGCCGCCTATCAGTGCCCATCAGTGCTGCCTCATCGGTGCCCATAATTGAAGAAGAAAAAACTTACTTATTTACAAAAAAAAATTAACAGAAAAAAATAAAAATATTTTTTTTTTCAAAAAGTTCATTTTTTTTTAGTTGTTGCGCAAAAAATAAAAATCGCAGAGGTGATCAAATACCACCAAAAGAAATCTCTATTTGTGGAGAAAAAAATGCTAAAAATTTCATTTGGGTACAGTGTAGCACGACCGCGCAATTGCCATTCAAATTGCGACAGTGCTGAAAGCTGAAAATTGGCCTGGGCAGGAAGGGGGCGTAAGCGCCCCCCGGTATGGAAGGGGTTAAAGGAGAAGCGCACCTTTAGCAAAAAATTAAGGAATACACAAAAAAAAAAAAGTGCATGTATTCTTTCAGCCAGCAGGGGGGGTGGCAGTGGGGACGATGCTTTGGCGACTTACCTGACCACAGCTCTCTCCAGGTATACTGAAGTCGTACTCGGCACTTCTTCTGGTAGCACAGGAGCTTGTGTATAATCTGTATACAGCGTCTGCCAGAGAGAGAACAACAATCAGGTCTCATTACAAAGGATCTAAAACATTCTAGAACGCAACTTGCTGTATATTAAAAAGGTAACAAAGCCGCTCTAAATCCAAAACCAAAAACGTAACACTAACCCAAGGGCGGACTTTAAGGGCACAATGAGCAGTGGAGAGTATAAAAACAAATTTAAAATAACATTTATTAAATACAGTACATGATACAAAAAGAACACTTGCGTTAAAAAAAAAAAAAGCACATGATAGAGAGTGATCCCCTGGGTGTCAACGCGTTTCGCTCCTTGGCTTCGTCAGGACACATTCAGGGATCGTTGGTAAAAAGGAAGCTGGCCTCGCTGTCTAGAATAAAACATATGTATAAGAATTCATAACGGAGCAACACACATCTTAACCACTGAAGACCCCGGACCATTATGCAGGTTAAGGACCTTGCCCCCTTTTTCGCGATTCGGCACTGCGTCGCTTCAACCGACAATTGCGCGGTCGTGCGACATGGCTCCCAAACAAAACTTACGTCCCTTTTTCCCCACAAATAGAGCTTTCTTTTGGTGGTATTTGATCACCTCTGCGTTTTTTATTTTTTTGCGCTATAAACAAAAATAGAGCGACAATTTTTTAAAAAATGAAATATTTTTTACTTTTTTCCTATAATAAATATCCCCCAAAAATATATAAAAAAACTATTTTTTTCCTCAGCTTAGGCCGATACGTATTCTTCTACCTATTTTTTGTAAAAAAATAAATAAAAAAATCGCAAAAAGCGTTTATCGATTGGTTTGGGCTAAATTTAGAGTGTTTACAAAATAAGGGATAGTTTTATTGCATTTTTATTAATATTTTTTTTTTTCTACTAATGGCGGCGATCAGCGATTTTTTACATGACCGTGACATTATGGCGGACACTTTGGACACTTGACACATTTTTGGGACCATTGTCATTTTCACAGCAAAAAATGCTATAAAAATGCCCTGATTACTGTGAAAATGACAATTGCAGTTTGGGAGTTAACCACTAGGGGGCGCTGAAGGGGTTAAGTGTGACCTTATCTGTGTTTCTTACTGTAGGGGGGTGTGGCTGTAGGTGTGACGTCATCGATCGTGTTTCCCTATAAAAGGGATCACACGGTCGATGACGGCGCCACAGTGAAGAATGGTGAAGCTGTGTTTACCCTCACCTCTTCCCGTTCTTCAGCTCCGGGGACCGATCGCGGGACTCCGGTGGCGATCGGGTCCGTGGGTCCCACGGCCACGTAGCTTCGGAGCCACGGCTGGGTACTAGCACAGGACGTACCAGTACGTGCCTGTGCCCAGCCGTGCCATACTGCCAACGTAAATGTGCAGGAGGCGGTCCTTAAGTGGTTAAATACAGTACATGATACAAAAAGAACACTTGAGCGAGTTAAAAAAAAAAAGCACATGATAGAGAGTGATCCCCTGTGTGTCAACGCGTTTCGCTGCTTAGCTTCTTCAGGACACGTTCAGGGATCGTTGGAAAAAGAAAGCTGGTCTCGCTGTCTAGAACAAAACATATGTATAGGAATTCATAACGGAGCAACACACATCTTAAAAAAGTAGACCGTCATCATATCTAAGCAACAAAATGCTCATTTTAATACCCAAAATATCCGATACACCATTGGTTGTGATTAGGGTTGTCCCGATACCACTTTTTTAGGACTGAGTACAAGTACCGATACTTTTTTTCAAGTAGTCGCCGATACCGAATACCGATACTTTTTTTAAAATGTGTCCCCAAATGCAGCGATGTCCCCCCACAGATGCAGCCATGTATCCCCCCATCCAGCCATTGTCTCCCCCCATCCAGCCATTGTCTCCCCCCCATCCAGCCATTGTCTCCCCCCCATCCAGCCATTGTCTCCCCCCCATCCAGCCATGAAAATTGTGTCAAGGCCCGGGGGGGTTTGGGTTGGGGGCGTGCACGGGGGTAAGCGATTTTTCACGGGCAATTTATCGGAGCAACAGCTGGTGTTGACACTTCTAGGTTTTGTGAGGCCTTAGGCAAAAATTATAGACATGAGGCCCTACTCAAATGTCACATCCTTTGCAGGGGTTAAGGAAGAACCCCAGGGTGGAACATCTTATTACTACTGCTGCTGCTTGTGTGGGTGGGATGTGTATTGCACCAATCACATGGGATGAATAGGAGAGGAGGGTCAGCAAGGATTGGCACAGTACACATCACACCCACACAAGCAGCAGTAGTAAGATGCTCTGCCTCAGGGTCCTTCCTGAACAAATGGGGGTGGGGATGGGACTGGGAACAATGGGTTAGGGGAGAAGGAGGGGGTAAAAAGGGGGAGTGAATATGAGATGAGTGATGGGTAGAGGAGAACTGGAGTGAAACTGGGGGATCCTGGTCTGTATAGGGATAAAAAAGGAGGAGGATTTGTGCTGGCATGGGGGGAGGGGAATAGATGGATGTCAATGGGACTGGTGCGGGATGGGGAATACTGTTGGTTGGTGAGAAATAGCCATAGTATAATACAAGCAAATAGGCTGGCAGGGAGGGGGAAAGAAAGAGAGTATGGCGGTGGGTGGTATGTACAGGAGGGGGCACAGAGTGTATGGCGGTGGGTGGTATGTGCAGGAGAGGGGCACAGATTGTATGGCAGTGGGCGGTACGTGCAGGAGGGGGGCACGGAGTGAATGGGGGTGGGTGATATGTGCAGAAGGGGGGCACAGAGTGAATGGGGGTGGGTGGTATGTGCAGAAGGGGGGCACAGAGTGAATGGGGGTGGGTGGTATGTTCAGAAGGGGGGCACGGAGTGAATGGGTGTGGGTGGTATGTGCAGGAGAGGGGTGCAGATGGGTTGAAAGTATATAGTGTGAACAAGCCCTAATGCATTGCTCCAGCACTGCAGAGACCACTACTATGCACTGAGAAAGTGAAACACACACACAGCACCAGAACTGGCCTCGCACCTCCCTGCAGACATTTCTCTCACCCCCGGCATCTCAACACTCTTCCTCAAGTTGCTGCACACTAATAGCTCCCGGAAACTTGCAAAACCCTGCCAACTTACCACAATGCACATACCCTGCAGAATGGACTTGCGCTGCTTGTATCCCTCCCCGTGGGATAGCCGATCTCGGCCAATGAGCTCTCAGCGTCTCATTCATTCCCAGTGCTTTGAGGGTGGAAGAGCTGTTATGCGGTGTGGACGCAGAGAGATGATGTCATCCCTTTGCCTCTGATACCAGCGCTGTAAGGACGAAAGAGCTGTGATGTGGGGCGGGCGCATTACAGCTTTGAATAGCTTTGTAATGATTGGCGCCACGCTGCGTGTATAGACACTCCCCCTCGCTCGGGATTGGACAGTTCACCCGAGCAAGGGGGAGTGTCTATGCGTGGCGCAAATCATTACAGCTATTCAAAGCTGTAATGTTCCCGCCCGTATTACACAGTCAGCGGCGTAACGGCGGCGGATCGCAGCGGCGAATTGCGGCTCCGGTGGCGGCGGTCGGCGGCGCGGCGCGGGGGGGGGGGGGTTAAGTATTCTATTTGTGTATCGGGCGGGGTATCGGCGTCTGACTACCGCCGAAAAAACTCGGAATCGGTCCCGATACCGATACTAGTATCGGTATCGGGACAACCCTAGTTGTGATATTTCAAAATTCCACGGGCAAGATTATCTCTCACAGACTCCTCCTTGTTACAAGGAATTTTGTGGTATTTTGTGTGCCGCATTTTTTGTTGCGCAGACATGATGATGGTCCTGACGAAGCTAAGCAGCGAAACGCGTTGATGCATCATGTATTTTATATATGTGCTTTTTTTTAACTCTCTCAAATGATCTTTTTGTACCATGTACTGCATTTAATAAATATTATTTAAATAAGTTTGTATACTCTCCACTGCTCATTGTGCCCTTAAAGTCCGACCTTGGGTTATTTTTGCCCTCCCCCTTTTTTTATTTTTTATACAGAACTTCCAAACGGATGTGGCCACAGGAGCGCTTTCCTTCAAATTTAAAAAAAATGTAACACATTGCAGCATAGATGTGCATTAGTTTTCTTTTTTTATGCTTCTTTCCCACTCCGTTTTCACCTGGTGATCTGATCAGTAACACGCCTCCTGTATTAGAGCTCCTCCCTCCCCCACTCTGGATAAAGGAACACATGGGGCACTGCAGACAGCAGCATTGTTAGTCCAGGGGGGCGCAGAAAACTGCGTGCGGTCCCACCCGCCCCAGTCCATACCAGGCCCTTCCGGTCAGGTATGGATTTTAACCGCTTGCCGACTTGTTCATTCCCCAACTTAGTTGGGGTAGGCGGTACACTTTGGTGGGGGTGGGTCAGCCACGCCCTGTGACCCTAGACCTCAGGGAACCCCACCTTCTAACCTTTGACCTCTGGGGGAGGTCCCTGTACCAATTCCTGAGTCCTAGCCATATTTCTCAATGGGAAACCTTAACCCTAACCCTGAGCCCGACCCTAACCCACCAACCCCAACCCTAACCCCCAACCCTAACCCCCAACCCACCAACCCTAATCCCCAACCCTAACCCACCAACCCTAACCCACCAACCCTAACCCACCAACCCTAACCCACCAACCCTAACCCACCAACCCACCAACCCTAACCCTCAACCCTAACCCACCAACCCTAACCCCCCAACCCTAACCCACAACCCTAACCCACCAACCCTAACCCCCAACCCACCAACCCTAACCCACCAACCCTAACCCCCAACCCTAACCCCCAACCCTAACCCACCAACCCTAACCCACCAACCCTAACCCACCAACCCTAACCCACCAACCCTAACCCACCAACCCTAACCCACCAACCCACCAATCCTAACCCCCAACCCTAACCCACCAACCCTAACCCCCAACCCTAACCCCCAACCCTAACCCCCCAACCCTAACCCCCCAACCCTAACCCACCAACCCTAACCCCCAACCCTAACCCACCAACCCTAACCCCCAACCCACCAACCCTAACCCACCAACCCTAACCCCCAACCCTAACCCACCAACCCTAACCCACCAACCCTAACCCCCAACCCACCAACCCTAACCCCCAACCCTAACCCACCAACCCTAACCCACCAACCCTAACCCCCAACCCACCAACCCTAACCCACCAACCCTAACCCCCAACCCACCAACCCTAACCCCCAACCCTAACCCCCAACCCACCAACCCTAACCCCCAACCCTAACCACCAACCCTAACCCACCAACCCCCACTTATACGTCAGTGGAATGGCACGGCTGCGCAAAGCAACGTGTACATACATAACTTGGAATTTCGCAACCCCCAGCGCCCGCCCCCTATCGCAAACTCTGTGACCGAGCCTGCAGGACCCATGGATTTGATGTCCGCCCGTGTCCCGCGATCGTGTCACGGAGCGGCAGAACGGGGGGGGGGGGGGTGCCTTTGTAAACAAGGCATTTCCCTGTTCTGCCTAGCGACAGGACACTGATCTACTGCTCCCTGTCATCGGGAGCGGTGATCAGTGTTGTGTCACTCATAGCCCATCCCCCACACAGTTAGAATCACTCCCTAGGACACACTAAGGCTCCATTCACACCTAGGCGTATTTACGCCCGACGCTCGATACGCTGGAGGGGAGAAATACCATTGCCCTCTATGGAGATGGTTCACATCTCCACGCCGAACGCCGAAACGCTGAACGCCTGAAGCTCAAAACAAGTCCCGGACCCTTTTTTTCAGGCGGCTTCCGCGTTCGGCATAGGATATGTGGACCTGGGGGTTAAATGGGGGTAAATCGTGGAGTTTTGTCGCCGCAAATCGCGGTACAAAACGCCGCAATTTGTCGCCGCAATTTGCGGGACAAAACGCAGTGATTAGGTATGAATGCAGCCTTAACCCCTTCCTCGCCCCCTAGTGGTTAACCCATTTCCCTACCGGTGTCATTTACACAGTAATCAGTGCATTTTTATAGCACTGATCG
The DNA here is from genome assembly GCF_905171775.1 of Rana temporaria. Taxonomy (NCBI): domain Eukaryota; kingdom Metazoa; phylum Chordata; class Amphibia; order Anura; family Ranidae; genus Rana; species Rana temporaria. The sequence goes on from NC_053496.1 coordinate 6,664,647, forward strand.
CTGTATAAAATGACAATGGTCCCAAAATAGCGTCAAGTGTTCGATGTGTCCGCCATAATGTTGCAGTCACAATAAAAAAAAAAAAAAATCGCAGATCGCCGCCATTACTAATAAAAAAATAATAATAATAAGAATAAAGAAATATTATTCTTCTTCTTTTTATTATTAAGAATAATAATAAAAATGCCATAAATCTATCCCCTATTTTGTAAACGCTATAACTTTTGCGCAAACCAAACACTTACTGCGATTTTTTTTTTAACCAAAAATATGTAGAATCGGCCTAAACGGAGGAAAAAAAATAAAGTTTTTTTTATATATTTTTTGGGGGATATTTATTATAGCAAAAAGTAAAAAAAATATTGCATTTATTTTTTTCAAAATTGTCGCTCTATTTTTGTTTATAGCGCAAAAAATAAAAAAAACGCAGAGGCGATCAAATACCACCAAAAGAAAGCTCTATTTGTGGGGGAAAAAGGACGCCAATTTTGTTTGGGTGCCACGTCGCACGACCGCGCAATTGTCAGTTAAAGCGACGCCGTGCCGAACCGCAAAAAGGGGCCTGGTCCTTTACCTGCATTTTGGTCCGGGGCTTAAGTGGTTTAGATGTGTGTTGCTCCGTTATGAATTCTTCTACATATGTTTTTTTCTAGACAGCGAGACCAGCTTCCTTTTTCCAACGATCCCTGAATGTGTCCTGACGAAGCCAAAGAGCGGTTAAAGGGACGCAGTGCGGAATCGCAAAAAGGGGCCCGGTCATTGGGCAGCGAAATGGTCCGGGGTTGAAGTGGTTAAAGTAGCGCAGTGCTGAATAGTAAAAAAAATGACCTGGTCACAAAGGGGGGGGGGGGGTAAAACCTTCCAGTGGTTAGGGTGTGTTGCTGGCGGGATCGCCAGGTAAAGTAACAATGTATTGTGACTATTTCTCTTCAGGCAGTATTGGTTGGTGTCTGAGAGCTGGGTGTGGCCTGTAGAAGGAAAGCTCCGGGCCCCTCGGATGCCGTTCAGTAAACATACTGACCGTCTTTCCATTGGGCTGTCTGGCTCTGTGATTGGACCAGGGGGATCATGTATTATTTTTTGCCCCATTATCTCTTCCGTTTGCCGAGTTGCGGTGAAATCGGCAAAGCCGGAGACACAAACATCGTGAATTATTAATGCTAATTATCGTAAACCTTAGATTGGACCTTTTAGACCGACGCCCATCCGACTCCTTTTCCCGTGAATGACTTCATCTTTCAAAATGTGCTTCTCCTGTAACGCGAAAAATACGCCGGACAAAAGAGATCCGAATCCGGGGGGATCATCCGGCGCAATGAAGTGCATTTGATCTCATAAATGATGCAACGGGCATCATCAACCCGGCAAAATCTCTATTAACCACTTAAGACCCCGGACCATTATGCAGGTAAAGGATCCGGACAGTTTTTGCGATTGGGCGCTGCGTCGCTTTAACTGACAACTGCGCGGTCGTGCGACGTGGCTCCTACACAAAATTGGCATTTTTTTCCCACAAATAGAGCTTTCTTTTGGTGGTATTTGATCACCTCTGCGGTTTTTATTTGTTGCGCTATAAACAAAAATAGAAGCGACAATTTTGAAGAAAAAAAATCAATATTTTTTACTTTTTGCTATAATAAATATCCCCCAAAAAATATATAAAAAAACAAAAAAAATTTTTTTCCTCAGTTTAGGCCGATACGTATTCTTCTATTTATTTAGTAAAAAAAAAACGCAATAAGTGTTTATCCATTTGTTTTGCGCAAAATTTAAAGCGTTTACAAAATAGGGGATCGTTTTTTGGCATTTTTATTAATATTTTTTTTTTTTTACTACTAATGGCGGCGATCAGCGTTTTTTTTTTTTTTTCCGTGACTGCGACATTATGGCGGACACATCGGACAATTTTGACACATTTTTGGGACCATTGTCATTTTCACAGCGAAAAGTGCTATAAAAATGCACTGATTACTGTGAAAATGACAATTGCAGTTTAGAAGTTAACCACTAGGGGGCGCTGAATGAATGAATGAATGAATGACTTGTATAGCGATACACATGCGAACTGAATCGCCTCTAGGCGCTTTTTGCAGCCAGTGTCTTCCTGGCTGGTGCGGTCATTTACCACGTAGGATCTTGACACGCTTGGGACACACAGTCGTACACACACACATATATATATATACTGGGGTCAATTTGGCCAGGATCCAATTAATCCAGGGCTCGACAAATCCCGGGCTCCAGGTCGCCATGGCGACTAGAAATAGGGTCCTGGCGACTTGGCTTGGAAGGCGTTTTTTTGTGAGCTGGCGCCATCTGGTGGTGGACGTTGGTATTACAAGTTAAGCATTACAAGTTAAACAGCAATTCTAATGTCATTTTTCACTATTTTCACTGCCATCTTCTTCCCTCTAATTAGAACCCCCAAACATTATATATATTTTTTATCCTAACACCCTAGAGAATAAAATGGCGATCGTTACTTTCTGTCACGCCGTATTTGCGCAGCGGTCTTACAAGTGCACTTTTTTGGGAAAAAATTACACTTTTTTTAATTAAAAAATAAGACAGTAAAGTTATCCCCATTTTTGTTTTATGTTATGAAAGATAATGTTACGCCGAGTAAATTGATACCCAACATGTCACGCTTCAAAATTGCGTCCGCTCGTGGAATGCCAACAAACTTTTACCCTTTAAAATCTTCATAGGCGACGTTTAAAAAAAATCTACAGGTTGCATGTTTTTGAGTTACAGAGGAGGTCTAGAGCTAGAATTATTGCTCTCGCTCTACCAATCGCGGCGATACCTCACATGTGTGGTTTGAACACAGTTTACATATGCGGGCGCTGCTCACGTATGTGTTCGCTTCTGCGCGCAAGCTCGTCGGGACGGGGAGCGTTTTCTGGCTCCTAACTTTTTTAGCTGGCTCCTACATTCCAAGCAAATTTGTCAAACCCTGAATTAACCTACCAGCATGTCTTCGGAGTGTGGGAGGAAACCGGAGTACCGGGAGGAAACCCATGCAGGCACAGGGAGAACGTGCAAACTCCAAGCAGATGGTGTCGTGGTCGGGATTCGAACCTGCGACCCTTTTGCTGCTAGGGGTTAAGTGTGATCTCATATGTGTTTCTAACTGTAGGGGGGCGGGGCTGGACGTGTGACGTCATTGATCGTCTTTCCCTATATCAGGGAACACACGATCAATGACAGCGCCACAGTGAAGAACGGGGAAGCTGTGTTTACACTCACCTCTCCCCGTTCTTCAGCTTGGGACACCGGCGGCGATCGGGGCCGCGGTCACGGAGTTTCGGACCGTGGCGCGCGCGCCCCACGGCTGGGCTCTTAAAGGCGACATACCTGTGCCCAGCCGCGCCATTCTGCCGACGTATATGTGCAGGAGGCGGTTCTTAAGTGGTTGAAGGAATAAAAAGTACAAGGTCATTTTTTGGGGGGGGGGGGGCAAGAACTGAACACAGCGACTACGGAGATCTGGTATGACTTTAATTTTCACGTCCCGCGTGTAAATTCTGTGTTCCGCAACCCCCCCATCCCCCCCCCAACCAACCTGCCTTATCCTGTCAGTATTCCACGCAAGATTGCCTTCCATCTGTTACCGATTGCACACACTACGGGGCTGCTGCATGCTTAGTGTAATGTGCCCGCCATCTGTCACCAAGACGTCGACGACGTTCCCTCACTTTCACTGCTGGTGCATCTGCCAGCTTTTGTCCTCACAACTTTCAGACTTTACTTTTTTTTTTGTCTCCTCCCTCCAAAAGAGCTTTATCGACACTCTCCTGTGTTGTGATCAGAGCGCTGTATTACGTAACCCATCCACAGCGATAACTTGTATCTTCTATAATTCAATCTTCACTTTATAAACGGTGGATCAATGTAGTGACAATAAATACGTAATTTACCCAAAAACAGGGTTAGCGCTCACTGTGACGGCAATCTAATCAATATCTAGGCTGGATAGACGTAGAACTCTGGGGGGAAAAAAAAGTCCCCTATGTGATGATATTTTTTTTGGTGACAGGTTCTCTTTAAACCACTTGCCTACCGGGCATTTCACCCCCTTCCTTCCTGCCCAGGCCAAATTTTCAGCTTTCGGCGCTGTCACACTTTGAATGACAATTACGCAGTCATGCAACACTGTTACCGTATGAAATTGTCATAATTTTTTCCACACAAATAGAGATTTCTTTTGGTGGTATTTACCGTATTTATCGGCTTATAACGCGCACTTTTTTCCCCTTAAAATCAGGGGAAAATTGTGGGTGCGCATTATACGCCGATCCCAGCTGTCTCTGAACGCCGCCGACAAAGCCCGACAAAGACCGAGCCGAGTGTACTGCACACTCGGCTAGGCTCGGCCACGCTCAACTCCGCCCGCAGCCACGCGAGAGAAGCCGAGAGGGGCCGAACACACCGGAAATTCAGCTCTGCACAGCTCAACCGAGGTGCCAAATTCAAACACACAACGCTGCAACCCCCGGCAGACGGACACCGACAAGGCTGAGCATCCAAAATTTTATTTTTTTCCTAAACTTCCCTACTAAGCTTGGGGAGCGCGGTATACCCCGATAAATATGGTAACTGCTTGCCGACCGACCAGCTGCCACAGTTATAACTGCGGCCGCAGGTCGGCTCTGCTGGGCGAGATCACATAGCTATCCGTCATCTCTCCCAGCAGCCAATAGGGGGCCCCCCGCCCGTCCCTGATCCCGGTGCGCGATCGCCACCGGGCACCCGCGATCGCTCGTTACAGTAAACCCACATATCCACATCCTGTCATGGGAGAGAACTGATCGTATGTTCCTTGTATAGAGGGACACCGATCGGTCTCCTCCTCTCATCAGTCTCCCCCCCACAGTTAGAATCACTCCCTAGGACACACAATTAACCCCTTGATCGCCCCCTAGTATTAACCCCTTCCCTGCCAGTGACACTTATACAGTAATCGGTGCATTTTTAGAGGCACTGATCGCTGTATAAATGTCAATGGTCTTAAAAGAGTGTCAAAAGTGTCCGATATGTCCGCCGCAATGTCACAGTCACGATAAAAATCACAGATCGCACTGCATTACATTCTTTCCAGGCCTTGATGGCTGGGAAACTTTCAACAGGGACCTGGAGATGACGTCATAAACATCACTTCACATGACGTCATACACATCACTTCCATGTCAGCAACAAGAAGGGGAGGAGAGCGGAAGCGTGTCCGCTCTTCTCCCTTCCCTTTACCCGGCGGGACCTGCTATGCCAGTCCCAGGTCCGATGGACAAATGGAGCCCGGGATACATAGCGGGAGTGTGCACACGCACAGTGTGGAAGCATTTGGGTGGCAAACCAGGCACCATGATGCAATTTCTTGTCGCCATGGTGACATGGCGTCTGGGATCCATCGAGCCTTGACATATGGAACACCCAAATCTTTATGCAATGGGAGGGTCATCAATGTATTAAAGCAAAACTTCACCCTAAAGTCACCGACCGAGGTCTTTAGGCTACTGTACGATTTTACTTCACCGTCTTAGCTTTGAAGGCCCCCATCTCAGCTCTGTAGGTCACTGTAGGAACTTAGGACACCATCTATGGCCTGCAGGCAGCCATCTGAGGTATTTAGGATACTGTAGGATTTTACTCCACACCTTAGCTCTGAAAGCCCCCATCTGAGCTCCGTAGGCTACTGTAGGACCTTAGGGCACCATCTGAGGTCTTTAGGCTACTGTAGGATTTTACTTCACCGTCTTAGCTCTGAAGGCACCATCTAAGGTCTGTAGGCCTCCATCTGAGGTCTTTAGGCTACTGTACAATTGTACCTCACCATCTTAGCTCCGAAGGCCCCAATCTGGACTCTGTGGGCTACTGTAGGAACTTAGGACACAATCTAAGGTCTGCAGACCACCATTTAAGAGGTCTTGAGGATACTGTATGAGTGTATGCCACCATCTGTTGACTGCTGTAAATTTATAAGCCACAATCCACTGTAGGAATGGACACCATCTGAGTTATGCAAGGCTGCTGTAGAACCGTAGACCACTATCTGAGGTTTGTAGGCTACTGTAGGATTGCATGCCAGCATCTGAGCTGTAAAGGCCACCATCAGATTAAGTGTATGTAGGCCACTGTAAGCCCTATGTCAAAATATGAGGTCACAAGATTGTATGCCACCATCTGAGCTCTGAAGGCCATCATCTGAGATCTGTAGGCCACTCAAGGACCCTCAGTCAACATATGAAGTCTGTACACCACCACAGGATTGTACGCCACCATCTGAGCTCTGAAAGTCACCACCTGAAGTACGTATGCAGGCCACTGTAAGAACCTAAGTGAACATATGAGCTCTGTAGGTCACCACCCCAGATAGCAAGGATAACTTGCCACAAAATGTGAGGCAGTGTTGAATTGTAAGTCTGTTAACTCGTTTTACATTTTCACTGGCAAGTTGTACACTTGCAGAGCACTTGAAGCACAGGTTCTAGTTGACACGCTTCTAATGTGTAGCAAATTTGCATGGCAAGTCTCTAGCAATGCAAGAGAAAGGTTGCAGTGGTGAGTCTACAGCAAGAGCTCTGCAAGTCTACATCATGAAAATTCAGCCACAGTGACCTCTGTGGTGGGATGACTATTGCATAACATAACTGAACCAGAACTTGCAGAATTTTTCCAAAGAAAGTTGATCTGGAGTCCTGCAATGTGGACGTGCTGCAATTGTGCAACAAACTTGTGAAGCCTGGCAAGTCTAGCAATAGCTTAGCAAGTTATTTGCCACCATCTGAGCTCTAAAGGCCACCATCTGAAGTATGTAGGCCACTGTAGGACCCCAAGTCAACATATAAGGGCTGTAGGCCACCACAGAATTGTATGCCACCATTTGAGCTCTGAAGGCCACCATCTGAAGTATGTAGGACAATGTAGGACCCCAAGTCAACATAAGGGCTGTAGGCCACCAAAAAATTGTATGCCACCATTTGAGCTCTGAAGGCCACCATCTGAAGTATGTAGGGCAATGTAGGACCCCAAGTCAACATATGAGGTCTGTAGGCCGCCACAGAACAGTATGCCACCATTTGAGCTCTGAAGGCCACCATCTGAAGTATGTAGGCCAATGTAGGACCCCAAGTCAACATATAAGGGCTGTAGGCCACCAAAGAATTGTATGCCACCATTTGAGCTCTGAAGGCCACCATCTGAAGTATGTAGGCCAATGTAGGACCCCAAGTCAACATATGAGGTCTGTAGGCCACCACAGAATTGTATGCCACCATTTGAGCTCTAAAGGCCACCATCTGAAGTATGTAGGCCAATGTAGGACCCCAAGTCAACATAAGGGCTGTAGGCCACCACAGAATTGTATGCCACCGTTTGAGCTCTGAAGGCCACCATCTGAGCTCTGAAGGCCACCATCTGAAGTATGTAGGTCAATGTAGGACCCCAAATCAACATATGAGGTCTGTAGGCCACCGAAGAATTGTATGCCACCATTTGAGCTCTGAAGGCCACCATCTGAAGTATGTAGGCCAATGTAGGACCCCAAGTCAACATAAGGGCTGTAGGCCACCACAGGATCGTATGCCATTATTTGTAGGGCACTGTAGGGATTATACACCACCATCATGCTAAAACACGCCTTAGGTGCCATCCTAGTTTCAGAATTCAAACCTAATATCCCCAACCACATTTTCAAACATGTACAACAGTTATTTCTTATAAAGCCTTGTTAATGTCTGCCAACGTCTTATTGCGACTTACATATAAAGATCCATAGGAAACTCCTTCATCATGTGGGTTATTATGAATTCCACCATCAGATCTGAAAGAGAGGAAGGAATGAGTGTCTGAAACCGATCATTACCACCACCACCACCCACTCACCCCCCCACCTTTGCAATAACTGCCGTTAAAGCAGGTCACAGGCCCAATCTGGCATGGGGGCACACTGGGGTGGGCTTACTATCCTGGTGGTAATACCTGTGGCTTTCTGCTCTGATTTACTTGAATTAAGACAACCTAAGGACGGGATTACAGTTCTAAACTCCGGGACTCTCATCAGTGTGGAAAAGGATGGGGGGGAGAGAGAAGAGGGGGATTACCATGGCAACAGAAGCTGCTAAAAATAATCATAAGAGGACCAGGCTGCCTGTGTTTCTCTGAATGAGCTCATTACAGATAAGCCCTACAAGGGGAACCTAAAGAGAATCTCCACCTTTCTGCCCTAGAACATGAAAAGGCTGCAGATGATTCCTACTCGCTCATGCAAGGATTTAGATATAGATCTTTTTGTGCAATGACCTCCTTCTTTTAGCATTTTAATTATCTATAGGACTCTGTATCTACACTTTGCTTTTGATTCCACACTTAAAAAAAGGGGGGGGGGGGTGAATATCAAGGGGAAAAAACTGTCTTCAGGCTGCTGTGCTTCTCTCCTAAGCCTGTTGTGAGCTGCAATGAGCACAGGCAATCAAGTTTCTGAACTCTCCAGTTGCAATTTTGTACACAAACAGAACGTTCCCCCCGATTGGCTGGACTGATTCCCGAATAGGAGGACCGGCCTCCATTTAATAGGGCAAATGTCATTAGAACCACAACTTTGGTGTAATAAAAGCAATGTAATGTAGTAGGTCATTTCTACACTGCCCTCGGACAGTTGCAGAGTCTTGATTTCACATTGCCCATTTTGTTTTGTTCTTTCCTAAAAGGTCCAAGAAATAGGAAGAGCAGGTCTCGAAACACGTCGGGTTTTGGGCTCGATGGATTCTGGGTTGGCGACAGCTTCAAAATTACCCTCTGGGTTGGGAGCAAACGCAACCGACGAGAAGGGTTATGCACACCATTGTTATAAATGCGTTTAGAGATGCAATATTGATCATTGGTGTCCATGGAAAGAATGGCGCCCCGGCGTTGGTGTCCATGGAAAGAATGGCGCCCCGGCGTTGGTGTCCATGGAAAGAATGGATTCTGGGTTGGTGACAGCTTCAAAAAAAAGACCCTGTGGGTTGGGAGCAAACACCCGACGAGAAGGATTATGCACCCCCATCGTTGGTTTCAGTGGGAGGACTAGCGCCCCATCGCTGGTGTCCAAGAATGGCGACCCGTCGTTGGCGTCCATGGAAAGAACGGCGCCCCGTCGTTGGCGTCCATGGAAAGAACGGCGCCCCGTCGTTGGCGTCCATGGAAAGAACGGCGCCCCGTCGTTGGCGTCCATGGAAAGAACGGCGCCCCGTCGTTGGCGTCCATGGATTCTGGGCTGGTGAGAGCTTCAAAATTACCCTCTGGGTTGGGAGCAAAGGCAACCGACGAGAAGGGTTATGCACACCATTGTTATAAATGCGTTTACAGATGCAATATTGATCGTTGGTGTCCATGGAAAGAATGGCACCCCGGCGTTGGTGTCCATGGAAAGAATGGATTCTGGGTTGGTGACAGCTTCAAAAAATTACCCTGTTGGTTGGGAGCAAACACCCGACGAGAAGGGTTATGCACCCCCGTCGTTGGTTTCAGTGGGAGGACTAGCGCCCCATCGCTGGTGTCCAAGAATGGCGACCCGTCGTTGGCGTCCATGGAAAGAACGGCGCCCCGTCGTTGGCGTCCATGGAAAGAACGGCGCCCCGTCGTTGGCGTCCATGGAAAGAACGGCGCCCCGTCGTTGGCGTCCATGGAAAGAACGGCGCCCCGTCGTTGGCGTCCATGGATTCTGGGCTGGTGACAGCTTCAAAATTACCCTCTGGGTTGGGAGCAAACGCAACCGACGAGAAGGGTTATGCACACCATTGTTATAAATGCGTTTAGAGATGCAATATGGATCGTTGGTGTCCATTGAAAGGATGGCGCCCCGGCGTTGGTGTCCATGGAAAGAATGGATTCTGAGTTGGTGACAGCTTCAAAAAATTACCCTGTGGGTTGGGAGCAAACACCCGACGAGAAGGGGTATGCACCCCCGTCGTTGGTTTCAGTGGGAGGACTCGCTGGTGTCCAAGATAAGAACGGCGCCCCGTCGTTGGCATCCATGGAAAGAACAGCGCCCTGTCGTTGGCATCCATGGAAAGAACAGCGCCCTGTCGTTGGCATCCATGGAAAGAACAGCGCCCCGTCGTTGGCATCCATGGAAAGAACAGCGCCCCGTCGTTGGCATCCATGGAAAGAATGCCCCCCCCCCTGTCGTTGGCATCCATGGAAAGTACAGCGCCCTGTCGTTGGCATCCATGGAAAGAACTAAGCCGCCCCCCCCCCCCCCCCCGTCGTTTGGCGTCCATGGAAAGAACGGCGCCCCCCCCCCCCCGTCATTTGGCGTCCATGGAAAGAATGGCGCCCCCCGTCTTTAAGACCCCTGATATCTCACCAAAGCCCCCCAACAGGGCTAATAAAAAAAAATAAAAAAACATTTGCAATAAATAATTTAAAAAATAAAATGTAAACAATAATAATAATAATAATAGAAAAAAAAAAAAACACACACACTGACAATCCACTACCCCCCCCCCTCTAAAAATAAATACAAATCACTGTACAAAAAAAAAATTGTAAAAAATAAAAATTGT